>NW_005874668.1:0-14720 GCF_000147115.1 Myotis lucifugus
ATGGCTGTGCCCTGTCCAGGTTCTTAGCACCACATAAGTAAGAATTCGGGTGCAGGACAGAGGTATTCAGCAAAGCACAGCAGATGGAGAGGAGTGGGGTCAAACTCAGGGTGTGAGTTGCACTGAGGGAAGTGGGTGGAGGTTTTTATCAGCTATGGGCAAGGGGTGTGAAAGGGGTGGTTGTCTTTGATGCTGGCGTATGGTCTTCAGTGTGGCTCATCTCAGTCTCTTTCCTTCAGATGGTGGCTGTCTGGAGAGCAGAGGGGTTTCAAAATTGTGATGTAGGTCAGCATGGCCACCAATCAGGCTAAGCTTAGTTTTCATTTTTCTCAACTATTTCTTATGTCAGGAAATTGAAAGAGTGGTAGAGAGGGGACAGGTGTCCAGCCACACGTCACATCCCCAGCGGCCTAACCTAGAAAGGGAGGTGAGGGCAGAGCCCTGGGCCTCTGTTCCCTATGCTGCCTGTCCTCCCTCACCATGAGTTCTCTAATGCCATTTTACTTTGGGTCTCAGGACATTGCGAACCCTCCCTGACCCATGGGCCAGCCTTCTGTAGAAGGAGCACGTGAAGTCACTGACCTCGGCATGTGCTCCGTTGCACCATCTGAGCATCTCCCCACCCCCAGGCAGACTGAGGGACTATTTCCCTGCAATACCAATTCCACCCTTCGAGGTAAAGGCAGACTTTTTGTTGTTGTCACAACTCATGGGACTCTCAGCGCAGAGGGAGGTGATGTCCTCGCCAAAGATCTTGAGGCCATTTTGGATCAAAAATTGTGCAAGATCAAACTGTAAAACCAAGGGCAAAACAGGCATCGCATTAATCACGTATAACTGACATAGCATTCATGAATCCTGGCTCTCACAAAATGGAAAAGAATTCTGAGAGAAATTCAGAGTCGGATAAAAAATATTTAAAGCAGTTTTCTCAAAGAAATAACGTTCAAGAGTACTTTGGGAACATATTTAGAAATAGTTGTAATCACAGGTCTAAAGTTACATTTTTGTGTCCGGTTCTATAGCTAACATTTTATAATAATGGTTACAGCTTTAAAACTAAGATAAACTTCAAATAACCCACATAAAATATTTGGGGTGAAAATATATACTCTCTCATTAAGTTGTATTTATTTATTTTTATATTTCTAATTTAAAAAATTTTCCAGTTTTATTGAGGTATAAATAACACATAACCTCCTATTAAAATTTGTAAAGCACCCAATAGATAAAACTAGAGAAATTCCCTTCTTCAGTGAAGAAGTAGCTGAACCTTGGAAGCAGAGAGTTCTGTGGGGTTTTTGGTGAAGGAAGCAGGCAGCTGGGAGAAGCATGCCCATCTGTCTCACTGCAGTGGGTCCTCATGCACTGCCTGCCTCGTGCTTGCCTGATGGTGAGATTGGGAAAAGCTGTATCTTTCAGGCCGGATGTAGCTCCATAAGGTTCTCTGGACTCTCATACTACTTTTCTCATTCATAGCAGATGCCCATTGGTAGTCAAATACTTTTCTCAATGGGCCACACTGTATGGAAGGCCCATGTGAGTGTAGCCATGGGTGCTCACATCTCACAGGCCACTGAGGACGTGTCAGGAAAGAACCAGAGGAGCTAGTGTTGCCACAACTGTGTCGTGATGAAACCAGCACTTGGAAACTGTGTCCAAGGTTCCAAATCCCTCAGTGATCGGGCCAAGAGCTCAATCCGGCTTGTCAACCTCATAAGCACAGGTTCTTTCTGTGATGCCAACCTATCTTATCTCTCCATCATTTAAACATCGAGAGTTCAATCTTCAGAACAGGGAAGGGACTCAAGGGCTTTAAATTTGCCTATAAACTACCCACCTTCTCATACCCCTCGGGGGTTGGCTAACTGACCCTGACACCCCAGAGGCCTGTGGTTGAAGTGTCACCTCACAACACTGGTCCTTCAGAGTTAGTACCACAAATTTAGGTTTCTAAATGGAGACTCTGGTGAGAGATCTCATTACCTTTTTCCTCAAGTCCTTTCTTAAGTCTGAGGTGCAGGGAATGGGCAGGCAGAAGATGCTGGGGGTGAGACACACACCCAGGTTGCCAGCTGTCATCTGGTTGATGAAGGAGTGCTGCCAGATGCTGTGCAGCAGCCCAGATAGGTGTCACAGGAGCACATCGTTGGCTCTGGGCAGCAGCTCCAGGAGCCTAAAGACAGAAACACACACTTTTCAAAGTCCAGTAATTTCTCTTAGGAAGTTGGAAACAAAGAGATGGGAACCAAATCCAAAGCCCAGTGAAAAGGCAAAATAATGTAGAAATATATTTCATAAAAGTACTGCCTGAAATAGTTCCCTGAGACTCCTGTAATGTGTTGTTTTATGTTGTTGTTTGTGTGTGTGTGGGGGGGGGAAACCCCAAATTATTATCTCTTGTAATATGAGAATACTTAAAAATTTTTAAACACTTTAGAATGTGCTCAACTACAGCAGATACGAGCTATTTGATGAAATTAAACCGCAGTTAAATGGTAGAGGCTCTGTTATTTTTAAGGTAGCAGTCAGCGCAGGCTATTTCAGGGTAAGAGCCACAGCACTGGCTTTGATGCAGGAGACCAGCAGAGCTGCAGGCATGAATACATACAAAGGTGTTTCATTGAATTCGGTTCCTGGACCAGATTAGAACTTCTCTAGTTCAGTAAGTGACAGAGCCAAGAACATTCCACTGGCCCAGTGGTCCCTCTAGCATCTCTCTTGGACCAATGGATTTCATCTCCTGTCAGCTTCATGTATGAGAAGGTATACGATGATCAGGGATTCCATATTCATAAGATTAGGAGCAAAGCAAGAATTCAATACCAGCAGTAGATATGCATCTGTGATTAAACTATTCTCCCTGGGTGGGAGCCAATGAACACTGAGGCACTGGGCATCATGTTAGTGACCAGGGCTGTAATTGCTAAGCTAATACTTTCCTAAGGGTATGTAGGCTGTGTTTGGAAGTGTGGCCCAGTCTCGTCAGTATCGCCTCCTTACCTCTGGGAAGCAGTGATTTTCTCCTCCTCATTTCCTTCGTCCATGACACCGAGCCGTTGCTCATAGACTCCCGGTGAAAATATGCTTCCTGGGATATTGCAAAGGAAATCCTTACACAGATAAATAGGAATAGTATTGTTATGGCAAATGAGTATTTGGAGACATGATATAGAACATGTTCAGTCGGAAAACTCAGTTTCAGTCTCCAGTTCTTCGTTGCCCCTCCAACTGTGACCACACGAAGACTGCGGGTGCCTTCCTGCTGAGGCACCAGCCAGAGACAAGGGCTGGGACTTCTCCAGCTAAATTTAGAAACTCAAATTCAGGGTCTGGAATGTGGTGGGATGAAAATGAAGGCCCTTCTGGTGTCTGGCTCTTCCTTTCTGTGTACACGTTTGCAAGCTGCTACGGACCCACAAAGGCATTTCTTGGAAAGAAATACACAGCCCCACTGTGCTAGTGCAGGTCAGACTCAGTGCTGGCTCTTATCTCCTAGCAAAAATGTCTGAAGCAGCACACACAGCCACGTGCTCCTGCAACATAGGAAGGGAGAACTGGGCCTTCTAACTGGAGCTGTAGGTGCTTCTTGGGAGAAAAAACAAACAAACAAACAAAAAACCAACTCTCACTGTAGCTGTGACTGTCCTGGGTAGAGATAAACAAATGTAAGCTTCCTAAATGGAAGCCAGAAAGTGTGGTCACTGTGGGTAGCTGAATAACAAGTCTTAAAACCATAGAATTGGGCCTATTAGCTTTAACCCTTTGAGTGCCAACCAATATCCTAGGAACTATGCTAAAATTGCCAAGGCATTTTTGCTGATTTTACAGCAGTTTAGGAAAAAAAATTATGAATCGCAAGTAAATGAAGTTACATATTCAAAAACTTAAGGAAACCTTTACTTCATTGATATATTTAGCAATGTCATCATCACTAATAAAAGCAGACTTAGAACTGGACGCCATTTAGAAGCTTTGATAGTGCTCCCAGCACTTTTGGCGAAAGACAGGAGGAGCGCGGTTGCGCTCTCCGGCACTCTAGGGGTTAATTTTTATGTCCAAGTCTGAGGGGAGGTTGTCACATGGTCTTGCCAGCTTCAAAGGCACACCTTGCTTCCACTGGTCTCCCTGAAGAGCCCAAGACTTCTCTCCCTTCTAGCTAGCTCAGGAAATCCCCCAGGTAACTATCATGTCATAAACCAGTGATGGTCACTCCTAGTAATTACTGAGCTGCTGTTTGAGGCAGGCACTATTTGGAGTACTGGGAATAGAGCACTGAAGCAAGTGGATAAATTTCCAGTCCTTTCCTACATTTACATGTACCATACCCACTGTGGTACTGAGAGTGTGTCCCTGCCTTCTACCCAGTGTTCCCAAGGTACCTGCAGGGACGAAGCATCCAGCTCTGGCTGACTCTGTGTGTCTGGGTGGGTTTAGGAGCACCTTTGCCTGAGGTGACTAATGTGCCTGTCTGGGGGCACATGTCTCCTCTCTGTTTCCTGGACCCTGTGCTGTGGAGTCCACTGGTGAGGCTGAGCGAGGTGACGCCAGCACATGACCCAAGCAGAATAGGCCAAAGGTGGACCTCTGCTTATAGACTGCTGGGTGGCAAACTCAGTGTGCTCCCGAAGAAATAGTCCTTTCTGTATTAGCCCAGCTCCCTAGTTAGTTTGACATGGCATATCAAGCAAAAGGATGCAAAGTTTGACCGCACCAAGATCAGTCCACTGTAGGAAAACTCAGAATGTCCAGAACTGCACACTCCAAGAGCCCTCCTCTTCCTAGTCTGGGCTGCGAGCACGGAAATAGGCAAGAGTCTGCAGATGGATCACACTGCTCACTGGATATTCTGTCCCATGTGTTCACTTTTCAGAGGGCAGCACTCCGCCTGCTGTTTGCACTCCTGGTGTGCATCACTGTGGTCCCAGTATACGGGGTCAACTTCACGTCATTTCTGAACTGTCATGATTTATCAGACAAGTGAACAGTAATGGAGCACAAGGAAAGACCCAATGTAACCGAGAGTCTAAGACAATTTTAATAACCTGTTTGTAGTCATTTCTACATTACCATTTTGTTGTTCAGCACTTTCACAAGCACCAACATGGACTCATTAAATTCTCTCTCTGGTCTATTTTTCCCCTTATGGGAATGTAACTGGAGGCTTGTGATTTCACAATATCATTTCACTGTCTATAACAATAAAAGCATAATACAGTGGGGCCTTGACTTATGAGTGTCCCAACTAACGAGTTTTTCGAGATACGAGCCGTCTCTCAGCCAATTTTTTGCTTTGAGTTGCGAGCTAAGATTCGGGTTACGAGCCAGCTTCAGATACCCCACCGCTAGTTGGCGCAGCGAACGTCACAACATCAGCCCAGCATTACGTGTCTCACTCGTTCACTGTTGATTTGACATACGAGTAATTTGAGTTATGAGTTCCGTCACAGAACGAATTAAACTCGTAAGTCAAGGCCCCACTGTATGCTAATTAGACCGGATGATCTTCCAGACAAAGCTGGGGCTACGAGGGAAGCCCTGGTCCGGTTCTGAAGGGAAGCCCGGGTCCTGGGTGCCAGAGGGAAACCAGTGCCAGCAGCCAGGGGAAGGAAGGCCTACTCTTGCACAAATTTCATGCATCAGGTCTCTAGTTTATATATATTGAGTACATTAAATTTTTGGCTGCTGTACCAACATTAAAAGTCAGATTTATAAGAAGAGGTATGTGGTGGGAGCTCATTACCATGTAACCATAATCAGGGGTGGTGGGTTAAGCATAAGAACTACTGAGAAAAGATCCACTTGCGAAAGGTGAAAGAAGGCCCCAGGGGTGGACTCACCCCTATATGGTTCTCCAACCAAAGGCCCTGAGTGATGAGCATTGACCATGACAGGGTGGCCAGGGCTTCCCGTGGCCTGGTTGAGAAATTTTGGATTCATCATAAGGCACATGCTTGCTAACCCTGGTAACTTCTATAACTATTTTTAAACAATATGAATTTCTTTTGGAAACTCTGTCTTCACTTGGAAGTTAACGTGATTTCTTAAAAAACAGGATGCTTATTTTGCTAAACATTGTGAATGTGTGTGTGTGTTAAAATTTTTATTAGTATTATGATTATTAGTATTATTGTTGTTATTTTTATTTTTTTCCAGAGAGAGTGTTCAGGAGTGAAGAGGGGATGTGTGCTCTGGGTGACAAAGGAAAGTGTATCTAATAAATGGGGCTTTTTATACCCAAAGAGGCTTCCTTAAATTTTGACTCAGTGAGGTGTTTTTCAACTTTTCAGATTCTTACTCTAATTTGACTATTTTGGTTCTTGGGCAACGATGGCGAAGGAAGCCATTCTTGTACTGTCAGAGTTATGCTGTGTAGATAATTCTAAAAGATTCCCTACCTTTAGGACACATGCTGCCGCAAGCACAGACTCGCTGTCCAGGTTCACTTTACTCCCAGAATTGAGTTTGTCCTTTAGGACTCTGCATGAGTCCAGATCAGCTGATTTTCTGAAGATGCTTTCCGTGGGCAGCCCTTTTTGGTTGATAAAGAAAAGCATGTCCTACAGGAAAGAAAAGTATGTGGCACTAAGTATCCACTAGTCCAGAGCACAAGCTTTCCCCTTGACAGACAGACCTGGGCACGTAGGGGACAGTGGTGGAGTTCAGGGCCTAACCAGAATTTGGAATTGTCTTTTGATGTCTCTTAATATATTTTTACCCAACATTCCTTTCCCTGTTCATACATTAAAACAAGTACAGAGGACTCTTTTAAATACTCATTCCCTCTTCCCCCCCTAACTAACTGGAGACCGGCTTTTTCTTTTAAAATCAGGCTCACACTCTTTGTCCTCCTCTGGTTATGTCCCCTTCCCATCGGTCTCATGTCCTTTCGGGCATGTTCCTATGCTCACAGTGTAGAGGGTTATGGGGGTTGGAGTCAGGAATCCATGGATTTGAAATCTATTATGCTACTCATCTGCTATATGGCCTTTGACAAGGTATATACTTCACGAGGGCTTCTCTTTGGACTTGTGAAATGGGGTAATGATAACCGTAGTTCCCCCTAAAGTTGCTGAGGAAGATACAGGCCTGTGGTCATAGCCAACATGGACCTACATAACAGATTTCATCTCTAGAAAGAATTCCCTCCATCTAGTATAATGTTTTGAGGGACCCTGGACACTCAATAAATGTTAACACTGAGAATTCACTTAGAGATAGCACAGGCCAACCTCTGGGCCATTTTCTGGACACATACTGTTAGGTTGAATGGATTCTCATTTGCCTGATGGTGAGACTTTATGCATAAGCCCTTGAAATACCAATCAAATCCATGTGAGGTATTTGAGTTGTAAGATTGAATAGACTCAGCTGAAGGTGGAATTAATTAATTGAAGAGATGAGAGTAGTGTGACTTTAAGGAAGGGGAAATCAGGAGAATTTGAGGTTGGGGCGGACTCCAGATATCTGCACACAGATCCGTCTTGACTGGTTGAGCCTGTGTAGGTGGGTCTTTGCTGAATCCCTGGAATGGACAAGAGTGTCTTTTCCTGTTGTACCTGCCTTATTCCTCTGGGAAACCTGAATCAGATTTTATTCTTTGAAGTCATGTTTACAGAGTTTCTCTGTCAAAGCCTGGGGCTACCTAATGCAACTATTTGGGGATAGACTTAGGTGATAACACAACCTTTGGGGGTTCTGCCTCTCCCCTTCAGGGGGGCCTCAGAAGACCAAAATGAGATCTACCAGAAGAGGGCCAGGCAGGGTGTCATCCTCACACAGGTCTGTGAGAGACGTTCCAAAGAGCTGTTTTGGCTTTGCAGGCGGTGGGGTCTGGGCCTGATTGTCCTGGTTAGTGCAAGGGCCCCACTGGAAAGGAGATGTTGTAGATGACCTTATGTTACCTCTCTTCTCTAATGGATCTATGAAGAAGTAAGATCATTAGTAGTTATAGATCAATTCACTTAACCTTACTTCCACCATTTTCATTTTAAGCTTGTCTGTTGTGAGACTAGAAGAGGAAGAAACTGAGTAATTTTTGTGTATAATTTCCCACATTCTGAATTTGACTGATTGCCCCCTTGTAACACTAAAGTGTTCTTCTTCCCTACATTCTACACACCAGTAAGTCAACCCAGGCACTTCATCAGGCTGATGGTCAGTTCTTCCTAGAACTGATGTGGGTCTTCATTTCAGATCTTTGAGGTTCCTCTCAGCTTGATTCTGAGAGCGTACTGGTCCCTGCTGGTACTGTTGCCCAGCCATCTCCACATGCAGAAGGGGTTCTGAGGCATGAGTCTATTTAAGAAATGGAGTCATGAGCCAAGAGAAGACAGTTGCAGGAAATAAAGAGCTCACCTCTCTCCTGCTCTTGCCCTGCTGGGCATCTGGGTTTCAGGATGAACTGGCCTTGTGTCTTTGGAGACCCCAGGATGGAAGGAGAGGTAGAGTCCTCAGGTCCCTTGGGCAGGAGGACAGAGGGTGGAAGATGGTTCTGTGCAAGGTCATAGGGATATTCATGACCTACACAGAGAAAAATCCAGATGTAGATTTAGCTGATGGAGATGGGTGTAATCAAACCTACCTTAACATGAGCATAGGCACCACACTGGTGTGCCGTTCTCCTGGGGCTTCTGGATAAATAAGGCCATGGCTCTGAGTGAGCATCATAGGCAGTCTTACTAGAGATGCCCTGCATAAGGCAGGTGCCCAAGCAGAAAAGTTTGAAAAGTAAAGACAAAAAACATGGAATCATGTTGCTTTGCAAGGTAGGCAAAGATCCATGAAGTATGTTTCACAATGTTGGCTTTTGCATTTTCCATCTGAGTTTATTTCAGGTTTTTAGTTTCTCCCATGACATCAACTAGACTGTACATCTTTGGTGAATTACTTGACCCCTCTGAGCCAGACATTCCTTTTTAAAATACCTCTCTGTTACCAAGACTGATAAGGATCAATGTATATATATAGTAATCAACATCATTGTTTAATATTTTTCAAATAATAAGACTGTTTCTGTCAAGAACTGCTTTCTCTCACACCTGAAGTCAGGTTAAAAGATGTTTCATTGCCTCTGGGGGTTTCCTAGCCAGGCCTACTCCAGAGCAGGTGTCAGTTTACCGGGATCCACCCCCACTGTGCTCCATCCCATGAAGGGTCCGACCAGGCAGTCATCAAAAGGGGAGGCTGCCTGGTCCCAGGAACCAAGAAACAATGTGCAAAACAGTATGTATATGGTGGAAACCACACAGAGACACTGGGGTTCTGGACACATGATTTGTTTGGCATTTTCATGCTTTAAATTTCTTCCTTTCCATGGAATTTCTAAAGACTTTGTGCTGTGATATGGAATTCATGTTAAAGAACTGAATTTCATGTCTTCACTTTCTAATTTACTAGTGAGTATAACTCAGGAGCACCTGTGTTTCCCTTTCAACTGAGATGGAGCCATATTAGGGTTCTGTTCAGAGCAGGACTCACAGCAACTTCCACCTTTTAAGGTAAAAGCCGTTTCCATGAGAGCAGTAAGGTGCAAGCAAATCTCCAGGATAGCCAGGAGTTACTGTGCAACTGAGAATTGAGAGCAGTTGAAATATCCACTCAGAATTGGTGCTTAAGGGGTTAGTAGAATTTTTTAGAGCCAGACTTGTTGCAGGAGGCTGTCCTGAGCCTAAAAGTTGCTCTCTACATTCTTTGGTCTCTATTAACACATTTTGTTAATATAAATGTTTGTATTTATTTGATTTATTTGATTTTTTTCCACATTATTGCCATCAATTTTTAAAAAGATTTCATCAATGATGGAAAACAAGCAAACAAAATACAATGAAGTGCCTGAAGGGAGGAGGTTGTCCTCAGCTATGTGCCTGGTGCCTCCCTGTGTTCCCACACTGGGAATATACTGGTACACTTCATAGAAAACATTTGGTGTGTAGGATTTCCAGGTGACCTCAAAAGGAGAATGCATGCTGGAGGGTATGGTCTTGGGCTTCTCACAGAAGTCATCATTGTCACCAGCACTGTAGTACAGGGTGTGCTACGGATCCTGGCCTTGATCTTCTTTTAATCCCTGTATTTCCTTTAGCTACACAAAACAGTCTGTTGGCCCAAGCCTTCTCGTTATACTTTTAGCTAAATGTGCCAACAACTATTTAGAAGAGGTGTAATGTATCCGTGACCTCAAGAAAAAAGCCAGAAAACTCAGCATGAGAAATAGCACCTACAGGTGCTTCAGTCAGTGGATGCCTGAGGTCTGGTTTTCTCTATGATGCTGAACAGTTCTGAGCACAAATCATGTGTTAAATAATATTTGTACTTGGATTCAGAAGCAGGATGGGAATGAGAAGATTCTCTTCAAACATGGGCTACATAGTAGTTAGGAAATGGGACAGAGGAATTCAAAAATGGGTTATGAAAAATAAAAGTATGTGGGGAAAAAATTTCAATCAATGTCACTTTCATTCATATAGGCAGAGATGCTTTTCAAGACAGCTCTGTTTGTCAAGTAAAAAATTAGAGACTAAAAATTCCCAGTTCTTTTCCTAACTAGCCTATGAATTGCTGAATGAATAGATGCTATCAGTGTCTGTGGCAGAATAAGTATTTTGTATTTATTTATTAACTGTATGTATAAAGATTGCATGAGATCACTCCTCTTCAGAGCATTTAAGCTAAGGCTCAAACTATTATTTTGAAACTTTAGAGTTAGAATTTTGAACCCAGTCAACTCGACTTAGAGTTTTCCTGACACTCACCGATGAGTGGGTATGGGGCCTCATCCTTTCCCGAGCTGACCCACAGCTGGTAATCTCTCAGAGCCCTGGGAGACAAAAAGAACTATGTGTCACAGCAAATCACTCACAGTAGGTACATGAAGAACACACTTTCTTAGCATTCCTCTGTTTCCAAAAAGAGAAAGAAACGGCATCAGTGGAAATGCTATTTGGTCCATGGAGCTGCCTACATTTTTGAATTAACAGAGTTGAGTTGCCTAAGCCCTGTCTCTTCACAGCCTCCAATATACCATTCCAGATTGATTCTTGCCTTGTCCCTTTTGGTCGGATGGGGATCTGTGAACCACAATGCCGTCAGTCCCTTAATTCCTGGGTGGCCCATGGCATAAGAAATCACAGTTATGGTCCTTCATGAAGGAAAAAAAACAAAGTCCAGTCTCAAGAACTCTACTTTCTGCTGTCTCCAGACCTCTTGGAGAAGGTTGCGTTTTGCCTTTGATGTGCCTGCCCAGACAGGCATGTTGTTCAGAGGGTCACACACACTGCCACGACTGTTTGTGAACAAAGTCAAACCTGAAAGGCATCATAAGTTCAGCAATAGAATGGGCAAAAGTCCATGGATGCCCAGGATGCCTTCAGATAATAGCAAAGTGTAGTCAACCCACTGGCCTTGGTGCAAATGACCCCATTCCAGGGAGAAAAGGGACTGACCAGTCCTATAACCTAGTGTACTGCTTAGCACAGAAAACAGTTACTCCTGACAGAATTGTCACTCAGTAACATTGGAAATCCCACTTGAAATAATCAGGTCTGAATTATAAAGACGGATGAGTTATTTTCATGAATTCCCTAAGCAAGGACAAAGCAAATATGTTTGACATGGAGTTAGTTGCTAGTGATGGGTACTATGCTTGCCTTGACTCCTGATAAACTATCATGGCTCTGTCCGTATGAAAGAGGGTCCCAGAAGTAATCACATGCACGCATACAAACAGACACACACAGACACAGACACACACACACACACACACACACACACACACACACACACCAAATTCAGCTCAAAAACATATTGCAAAAAAGAAGCGGAAGCTCATAAGATAGGGTTTGGAAACACTGTGTTGTGTCCATTTATATGGTATATGTGTACAATCCAATAACCCAATTTCTTCATTAAAACAACATTTTTCTGGTCTGGTTAGATTGATCACTTTAGACAAAGGAGAGTCACAAATTTGACATAAAATGAGCTGAATCATGAATCAATCTCCCTTATCTCTTCTCCCAAAGCAGTCACTGTCTTCCAAGGTTTAGTTCTTACTCAGGATGTGCATATCATGCAGGTTAGAAATCAATGCAGAGGGGTGTGCCACTCAGTACAGGTGGATTCTATTTCATTTTTGATGTATTATTCAATTCCACTAACACGTCAATCACTGATGGTCTCCTGCCAAATTCTGGCTGCCCGGACATTTTAAGGGCCTTTATATACCATTGGTGAGACACACCTTAAATACAAATGTTACAATCACGCCATGTCACAATAGCAAGGCGTTGTCTGAGTTAGAGTCTGTAGAAGGAGCAGTGCTAGAGAGTGATTCCTGCCGGTCCATTCATCTGCATGTCACTCCCCCTCCTGTTTCCTTATGCAGCCTCCTCCAAAACTACACCCACCTCTTCCATCAAAACAATTTCAACAACTCATAGCTGCACCACCAAAATATAAAGGGGTAGACACTTCAAGTAAAAGTGATGTGAACACCAACGTCCCCAGGCCTGCAATCTTATTCAGAACCTGTCTGCTATAAAGATTCACAAAATACATTAATCATCAAATTCTCAGTATCTGCACTGGGAGATGTAGTGTCTAGCCAGTGGGCCTTTGTATCAAAATTTACAACAAAACATTGCATTTAGGATTCATCATACTGACATTGAGGCCTGGGGAGATAACAAGAGAGGTATAAGGAGCGGAAATACAGAAAGAACTGTCTAATAGAAGTGGTTAGAACCTCTGAGTTGGAATCATATGAAAATTTATATATATAAATTATTTTGACCACCCCATCAGTACTTCATTGACTCTTCCAAAAATACTGAATATTGAAAACTTCCTAAGCAAATACTCTCAAGGTTTTATTATTATTATTATTTGCATAACTAATTCACTTCATTGTACTGATGGGGTGGTCATAATAATCTGGCCACTCAGTATATATATAATACATGTTATTATTATTATTAACATTCTAAAATTATAGCTAAATTTCTTTATGCTATAACTTTCAATTCATATACAATTAAAAAGGGACTATAAGGATAGCACCTATTTATAGGATAATAATACGGATTTGCTGCAATCAATTTTTAAATTTGGTGGGACATGATATGACCTGGATATCTGTAAAAATCAGTCTTAAGAAGGAAATTTATTATCAACACACACACACACACACACACACACACACAATTTCAAGAATCCACGTTTGTTTTTAATTAAAAATAGTGTACAGGTGACTTACACTTATTCCTAGCATTGGTAGTGACTGGTTGATAATGTCATTTGCTGTGACTGGATTTGTTACTGTAATAGTTAGAGACTAAAGAAGAAATGTGAAAATTTGCTATAAAGTGAATATTTTAAGTAGGTAAGTAAATCATTATCGTCATTTGTTACCATATTTATTCTAAGGCAAAGCTTGCTCTCAGGTGACCATGAAGCACATGGGGAGCGATGACCAATCATCATAACGTATTGTCACACCTTTCTGTAACATGTAGCTGGTAGAAAGCATTCCTTACAACATGATTTCCTTAACAGATTTCTGGGACACAGACCATATTACAGCTTATGAAGAGACAGGCTAACTGAGCCTGAAGCACAGGCAGGTGGGTTGGCCCTCACACCTCTCTCTTCTGGAGTTGTGTTTTTATAACAAGGCTTCATGTCTTTGCAATTATATACTCAGTTTCAGTAAAATCAGAATTGGAACTGGCAAGAAGAGACCTTTTTCAACCTGCTACTTAGTGAGTGCCTTCTTTGTGGCAGGCAGTATGGTTACTAAGAGATTCATTATTGAATTCTGTGGAGACAATTCAATAAAGCCAAAGAGACTAGGCCACAAGACTAAAAATGTTAGAAATTTCAAGTTCCACTTCCATGTCCTCCATTGAGTAGGGTATTTATAATATTTTCTACCACACCTCACCTTGAGAACCTGCTCCATAAAAAAAGGAAGACAATTATAGAAAATTACCTAAAACATATTAATGGAATTCTAGGTACCAAACGCTCTGAATTCCAAAAGACACTTTAAAATAAGACAATATGGGACCAAGAACATTTACCATGTGCACAGGCGTGCTAATATTATCAGGCAGGGAGGCTGTGCTCTTTGATAAGCAGGGCTTACAGAAGACAGAAAGCAGAGTGGTTACTCACAGCCTTAAAGGTGGAAGTAAAAACAAGTTAAAGGAAAACCTTGCATAATTCACTACTTGTCCTTTCCAACTATGAAAAAGTCTTTCAGAATCCAAGAGTGGGGCTCGGAGGACCCAACCTCAGGGATGAGGGGCTTCCTTTGTTAATGTGCAGGAGGACTCGAACACTAGGATTTCGCTTGGGATTTAATTTAGATGCCATGAATGGTTCTGTTATATTTTTTAAAAACTTTTTGATACAATTTAAAAACTCTCCCATGAAATCTTTTGTAAAGTAAAAAATTCTTCTTTTCAGACAATAATAATCAGTGCCTAATTTATTGGAAAAAATGTTTAAATCCAGTAGGGAGTCTCTGCTTGTGAAAATCACTTTATTACAAACCACTATTGTTCCTATTCAAAGGATCCAGAGAAAAAGTGCAGACTATTAAGATGAATATTCTTTCCATGCTTAAGAATGGCAGCTATCATGGATTCCTTTTAACCCTATTGGCAGGGATTTATGTTTTATATATACAAAGACAGACATGTATTTAGAAAATACAT
>NW_005874669.1:0-7320 GCF_000147115.1 Myotis lucifugus
ATGGTAAGAGTTCTGATAATGGTTACAATTCTGACTACTCTAGATGATGATTTTCTGAGGAAAGTTCTTTCAAACATTAAGAATTGCTGTTTATAAAGCACAGAATGTGTGTATGAAGCTGATAAATGAAGAGAATACTGTTGATACTTACAGGTGATTCTGCTTGACTGGCTTTTTCAGAATGACACAGTTTAAATCCTGAAGATTCATGTATATAATTCTAGGAAAGCTGTCTACTTTTGGTAAAACTCGTAAAATACAGAATGATAGTCTCAGAAAATGATTAGGAACATGTAAGAAACACTTGAAATACTAGAGAATAGAGCCGTTCTATCTTTATGTTAATGTTCAATCACGGAGATTAGGGCTAGAATGCTGTGAAATGGTAAGAGTTCTGTTAATGGTTACAATTCTGACTACTCTAGATGAAGATTTTCCGAGGAAAGTGCTTTCAAACATTAAGAATTGCTGTTTATAAAGCACAGAATTTGTGTATGATGCTGATAAATATAGAGAATACTGTTGATACTTACAGGTGATTCTGATTTGACTGGTGTTTTCTGAATGACACAGTTTAAATCCTGAAGATTCATGTATATACTTCTAGGAAAACTGTCTAATTTAGGTAAAACTCTTAAAATACACGGTGATAGTCCCAGGAAATGATTAGAAACATGTAGGAAACATTTTAAGTACTATTAAATAGAGCCGTTCAATCTTTATGTGGAGGTTCAATCACGGAGATTAGAGGTAGAATGCTGTGAAATGACGAGAGTACTGATAATGTTTACAATCATGACTACTCTAGATGATGTGTTTCCGAAGAAAATTCTTTCCAACATTAAGAACTGCTCTTTATAAAGCTCAGAATTTGTGTATGAAGCTGATAAATGAAGAGAAAACTGTTAATATTTACAGGTAATACTGCTTGACTGGCATTTTCAGAATGACACAGTTTAAATCCTGAAGATTCATGTATATACGTCTAGGAAAGCTGTGTACTTTTGGTAAATCTCATAAAATACACAATGAGAGTCCCGGGAAATAATTAGGAACATGTAAGAAACACTAGAAATACTAGTGAATAGAGCCGTTCTGTCTTTATGTTCATGTTCAATCACGGAGATTAGAGGTAGAATGCTGTGAAATGATAAGAGTTCTGATAATCGTTGCAATTCTGACTACTCTAGATGATTATTTTCTGAGGAAAGTGCTTTCAAACATTAAGAATTGCTGTTTATAAAACACAGAATTTGTGTATGAAGCTGATAAATGAAGAGAATACTGTTGATACTTACAGGTGATTCTGCTTGACTGGCTTTTTCAGAATGACACAGTTTAAATCCTGAAGATTCATGTATATAACTTTAGGAAAGCTGTCTACTTTTGGTAAAACTCGTAAAAGACAGAATGATAGTCTCAGGAAATGATTAGGAACATGTAAGAAACACTTGAAATACTAGTGAATAGAGCCGTTCTATCTTTATGTTCATGTTCAATCACGGAGATTAGGGGTAGAATGCTGTGAAATGGTAAGAGTTCTGTTAATGGTTACAATTCTGATTACTCTAGATGAAGATTTTCCTAGGAAAGTGCTTTCAAACATTAAGAATTGCTGTTTATGAAGCACAGAATTTGTGTATGATGCTGATAAATGAAGAAAATACTGTAGAAACTTACAGGTGATTCTGATTTGACTGGCGTTTTCTGAATGACACAGTTTAAATACTGAAGACAATGTATATACTTCTAGGAAAACTGTCTAATTTTGGTAAAACTCTTAAAATTCATGGTGATAGTCCCGGGAAATGATTTGAATCATGTAGGAAACACTTTAAATACGAATAAATAGAGCCGTTCAATCTTTATGTTCATGTTCAATCACAGAGATTAGAGTTAGAATGCTGTGAAATAAGGAGAGTACTGATAATGTTTACAATCCTATCTACTCTAGATGATGTGTTTCCGAAGAAAATTCTTTCCAACATTAAGAACTGCTCTTTATAAAGCTCAGAATTTGTGTATGAAGCTGATAAATGAAGAGAAAACTGTTAATATTTACAGGTGATACTGCTTGACTGGAGTTTTCAGTATGACGCAGTCTAAATCCTGAAGATTCATGTATATACTTCTAGGAAAGCTGTCTACTTTTGGTAAAACTCGTAAAATAAAGAATGATAGTCTCAGGAAATGATTAGGAACATGTAAGAAACACTTGAAATACTAGTGAATAGAGCCGTTCTATCTTTATGTTCATGTTCAATCACGGAGATTAGGGGTAGAATGCTGTGAAATGGTAAGAGTTCTGTTAATGGTTACAATTCTGACTACTCTAGATGATGATTTTCTGAGGAAAGTGCTTTCAAACATTAAGAATTGCTGTTTATAAAGCACAGAATTTGTGTATGAAGCTGATAAATGAAGAGAATACTGTTGATACTTACAGGTGATTCTGCCTGACTGGCTTTTTCAGAATGACACAGTTTAAATCCTGAAGATTCACGTATATAATTTTAGGAAAGCTGTCTATTTTTGGTAAAACTCGTAAAATACAGAACGATAGTCTCAGGAAATGATTAGGAACATGTAAGAAACACTTGAAATACTAGTGAATAGAGCCATTCTATCTTTATGTTCATGTTCAATCACGGAGATTAGGGGTAGAATGCTGTGAAATGGTAAGAGTACTGTTAATGGTTACAATTCTGATTACACTAGATGAAGATTTTCCTAGGAAAGTGCTTTCAAACATTAAGAATTGCTGTTTATAAAGCACAGAATTTGTGTATGATGCTGATAAATGAAGAAAATACTGTTGAAACTTACAGGTGATTCTGATTTGACTGGCGTTTTCTGAATGACACAGTTTAAATATTGAAGACAATGTATATACTTCTAGGAAAACTGTTTAATTTTGGTAAAACTCTTAAAATTCATGGTGATAGTCCCGGGTAATGATTAGAAACATGTAGGAAACACTTTAAATACTAAAAAAATAGAGCCGTTCAATCTTTATGTTCATGTTCAATCACAGAGATTAGAGTTAGAATGCTGTGAAATAAGGAGAGTACTGATAAGGTTTACAATCCTGACTACTCTAGATGATGTGTTTCCAAAGAGAATTCTTTCCAACATTAAGAACTGCTCTTTATAAAGCTCAGAATTTGTGTATGAAGCTGATAAATGAAGAGAAAACTGTTAATATTTACAGGTAATACTGCTTGACTGGAGTTTTCAGTATGACGCAGTCTAAATCCTGAAGATTCATGTATATACTTCTAGGAAAGCTGTCTACTTTTTGGTAAAACTCGTAAAATAAAGAATGATAGTCTCAGGAAATGATTAGGAACATGTAAGAAACACTTGAAATACTAGTGAATAGAGCCGTTCTATCTTTATGTTCATGTTCAATCACGGAGATTAGAGGTAGAATGCTGTGAAATGGTAAGAGTTCTGATAATGGTTACAATTCTGACTACTCTAGATGATGATTTTCTGAGGAAAGTGCTTTCAAACATAAAGAATTGCTGTTTATAAAGCACAGAATGTGTGTATGAAGCTGATAAATGAAGAGAATACTGTTGATACTTTACAGGTGATTCTGCTTGACTTGCGATTTCAGAATGACACAGTTTAAATCCTGAAGATTCATGTATATAATTCTAGGATAGCTGTCTACTTTTGGTAAAACTTGTAAAATACAGAATGATAGTCTCAGGAAATGATTAGGAACATGTAAGAAACACTAGAAATACTAGTGAATAGAGCCGTTCTACCTTTATGTTCATGTTCAATCATGGAGATTAGGGGTAGAATGCTGTGAAATGGTAAGAGTTCTGTTAATGGTTACAATTCTGACTACTCTAGATGAAGATTTTCCGAGGAACGTGCTTTCAAACATTAAGAATTGCTGTTTATAAAGCACAGAATTTGTGTATGATGCTGATAAATGAAGAGAATACTGTTGATACTTACAGGTGATTCTGATTTGACTGGCGTTTTCTGAATGACACAGTTTAAATCCTGAAGTTTCATGTATATACTTCTAGGAAAACTGTCTAATTTAGGTAAAACTGTTAAAATACACGGTGATAATCCCAGGAAATGATTAGAAACATGTAGGAAACATTTTAAGTACTAATAAATAGAGCCGTTCAATCTTTATGTGCAGGTTCAATCACGGAGATTAGAGGTAGAATGCTGTGAAATGACGAGAGTACTGATAATGTTTACAATCCTGACGACTCTAGATGATGTGTTTCCGAAGAAAATTCTTTCCAACATTAAGAACTGCTCTTTATAAAGCTCAGAATTTGTGTATGAAGCTGATAAATGAAGAGAAAACTGTTAATATTTACAGGTAATACTGCTTGACTGGCGTTTTCAGAATGACAAAGTTTAAATCCTGAAGATTCATGTATATACGTCTAGGAAAGCTGTGTTCTTTTGGTAAATCTCATAAAATACACAATGAGATTCCCGGGAAATAATTAGGAACATGTAAGAAACACTAGAAATACTAGTGAATAGAGCCGTTCTATCTTTATGTTCATGTTCAATCACGGAGATTAGAGGTAGAATGCTGTGAAATGGTAAGAGTTCTGATAATGGTTACAATTCTGACTACTCTCGATGATGATTTTCTGAGGAAAGTGCTTTCAAACATTAAGAATTGCTGTTTATAAAGCACAGAATTTGTGTATGAAGCTGATAAATGAAGAGAATACTCTTGGTACTTACAGGTGATTCTGCTTGACTGGCTTTTTCAGAATGACACAGTTTAAATCCTGAAGATTCATGTATATAATTTTAGGAAAGCTGTTTACTTTTGGTAAAACTCGTAAAATACAGAATGATAGTCTCAGGAAATGATTAGGAACATGTAAGAAACACTTGAAATACTAGTGAATCGAGCCGTTCTATCGTTATGTTCATGTTCAATCACGGAGATTAGGGGTAGAATGCTGTGAAATAGTAAGAGTACTGTTAATGGTTACAATTCTGATTACTCTAGATGAAGATTTTCCTAGGAAAGTGCTTTCAAACATTAAGAATTGCTGTTTATAAAGCACAGAATTTGTGTATGATGCTGATAAATGAAGAGAAAACTGTTGATACTTACAGGTGATTCTGATTTGACTGGCGTTTTCTGAATGACACAGTTTAAATCCTGAAGAAAATATATATACTTCTAGGAAAACTGTCTAATTTTGGTAAAACTCTTAAAATACACGGTGATAGTCCCAGGAAATGATTAGAAACATTTAGGAAATATTTTAAATACTAATAAATAGAGCCGTTCAATCTTTATGTTCATGTTCAATCACAGAGATTAGAGGTAGAATGCTGTGAAATAAGGAGAGTACTGATAATGTTTACAGTCCTGACTACTCTAGATGATGTGTTTCCGAAGAAAATTCTTTCCAACATTAAGAACTGCTCTTTATAAAGCTCAGAATTTGTGTATGAAGCTGATAAATGAAGAGAAAACTGTTAATATTTACAGGTAATACTGCTTGACTGGCGTTTTCAGAATGACACAGTTTAAATCCTGAAGATTCATGTATATACGTCTAGGAAAGCTGTGTACTTTTGGTAAATCTCATAAAATACACAATGAGAGTCCCGGGAAATAATTAGGAACATGTAAGAAACACTAGAAATACTAGTGAATAGAGCCGTTCTGTCTTTATGTTCATGTTCAATCACGGAGATTAGAGGTAGAATGCTGTGAAATGGTAAGAGTTCTGATAATGGTTACAATTCTGACTACTCTAGATGATGGTTTTCTGAGGAAAGTGCTTTCAAACATTAAGAATTGCTGTTTATAAAGCACAGAATGTGTGTATGAAGCTTATAAATGAAGAGAATACTGTTGATACTTACAGGTGATTCTGCTTGACTGGCTTTTTCAGAATGACACAGTTTAAATCCTGAAGATTCATGTATATAATTCTAGGAAAGCTCTCTACTTTTGGTAAAACTCGTAAAATACAGAATAATAGTCTCAGGAAATGATTTGGAACATGTAAGAAACACTTGAAATACTAGTGAATAGAGCCGTTCTATCTTTATGTTCATGTTCAATCACGGAGATTAGGGGTAGAATGCTGTGAAATGGTAAGAGTTCTGTTAATGGTTACAGTTCTGACTACTCTAGATGAAAATTTTCAGAGGAAAGTGCTTTCAAACATTAAGAATTGCTGTTTATAAAGCACAGTATTTGTGTATGATGCTGATAAATGAAGAGAATACTCTTGATACTTACAGGTAATTCTGATTTGACTGGCGTTTTCTGAATGACAGAGTTTAAATACTGAAGAAAATGTATATACTTCTAGGAAAACTGTCTAATTTTGGTAAAACTCTTAAAATTCATGGTGATAGTCCCGGGAAATGATTAGAAACATGTAGGAAACACTTTAAATACTAATAAATAGAGCCTTTCAATCTTTATGTTCATGTTCAATCACAGAGATTAGAGTTAGAATGCTGTGAAATGACGAGAGTACTGATAATGTTTACAATCCTGACTACTCTAGATGATGTGTTTCCAAAGAGAATTCTTTCCAACATTAAGAACTGCTCTTTATAAAGCTCAGAATTTGTGTATGAAGCTGATAAATGAAGAGAAAACTGTTAATATTTACAGGTAATACTGCTTGACTGGCGTTTTCAGAATGACACAGTTTAAATCCTGAAGATTCATGTATATACGTCTAGGAAAGCTGTGTACTTTTGGTAAATCTCATAAAATACAGAATGAGAGTCCCGGGAAATAATTAGGAACATGTAAGGAACACTAGAAATACTAGTGAATAGAGCCGTTCTATCTTTATGTTCATGTTCAATCACGGAGATTAGAGGTAGAATGCTGTGAAATGGTAAGAGTTCTGATAATGGTTACAATTCTGACTACTCTAGATGATGATTTTCTGAGGAAAGTGCTTTCAAACATTAAGAATTGCTGTTTATAAAGCACAGAATTTGTGTATGAAGCTGATAAAATGAAGAGAATACTGTTGATACTTACAGGTGATTCTGCTTGACTGGGCTTTTTCAGAATGACACAGTTTATATCCTGAAGATTCATGTATATAATTTTAGGAAAGCTGTCTACTTTTGGTAAAACTCTTAAAATACAGAATGATAGTCTCAGGAAATGATTAGGAACATGAAGAAACACTTGAAATACTAGTGAATAGAGCCGTTCTATCTTTATGTTCATGTTCAATCACGGAGATTAGGGGTAGAATGCTGTGAATGGTAGAGTACTGATAATGTTACATTCTGATTACTCTAGATGAAGATTTTCCTAGG
>NW_005874669.1:7555-14953 GCF_000147115.1 Myotis lucifugus
CATGAAAGAACACTAGAAATACTAGTGAATAGAGCCGTTCTATCTTTATATTCATGTTCAATCACGGAGAGTAGAGGTAGTATGCTGTGAAATGTTAAGAATTCTGATAATGGTAACAATTCTGACTACTCTAGATGATGATTTTCGAAGGAAAGTGCCTTCAAACATTAAGAATTGCTGTTTATAAAGTAAAGATTTTGTGTATGAAGCTGATAAATGAAGAGAATACTGTTGATACTTACAGGTGATTCTGATTTGACTGGCGTTTCCTGAATGACACAGTTTAAATCCTGAAGATTCATGTATATACTTCTAGGAAAACTGTCTAATTTTGGTAAACTCTTAAAATTCACGGTGATAGTCCCAGGAAATGATTAGAAACATGTAGGAAACATTTTAAATACTAATAAATAGAGCCGTTCTATCTTTATGTTCATGTTCAATCACGGAGATTAGAGGTAGAATGCTGTGAAATGACGAGAGTACTGATAATGTTTACAATCCTGACTACTCTAGATGATGTGTTTCCGAAGAAAATTCTTTCCAACATTAAGAACTGCTCTTTATACAGCTCAAAATTTGTGTATGAAGCTGATAAATGAAGGGAATACTGTTTATATTTACAGGTGATTCTGCTTGACTGGCGTTTTCAGAATGACACAGTTTAAATCCTGAAGATTCATGTATATACTTCTAGGAAAGCTCTCTACTTTTGGTAAAACTCGTAAAATACAGAATGATAGTCTCAGGACATGATTAGGAACATGTAAGAAACACTTGACATACTAGTGAATAGGGCCGTTCTATCTCTATGTTCATGTTCAATCACGGAGATTAGAGGTAGAATGCTGTGAAATGGTAAGAGTTCTGATAAAGGTTACAATTCTGACTACTCTAGATGATGATTTTCCAAGGAAAGTGCTTTCCAACATTAAGAACTGTTCTTTATAAAGCTCAGAATTTGTGTATGAAGCTGATAAATGAAGAGAATACTGTTGATACTTACAGGTGATTCTGATTTGACAGGCGTTTTCTGAATGACACAGTTTAAATCCTGAAGACACTGTATATACTTCTAGGAAAAACTGTCTAATTTAGGTAAAACTCTTAAAATACACGGGGATAGTCCCAGGAAATGATTAGAAACATGTAGGAAATATTATACATACTAATAAATAGAGCCGTTCAATCTTAAGGTTCATGTTCAATCACGGAGATTAGAGGTAGAATGCTGTGAAATGACGAGAGTACTGATAATGTTTACAATCCTGACTACTCTAGATGATGTGTTTCCGAAGAAAATTCTTTCCAACATTAAGAACTGCTCTTTATAAAGCTCAGAATTTGTGTATGAAGCTGATAAATGAAGAGAAAACTGTTAATATTTACAGGTGATTCTGCTTGTCTGGCGTTTTCAGAATGACACAGTTTAAATCCTGAAGATTCATGTATATAATTCTAGGAAAGCTGTCTACTTTTGGTAAAACTCGTAAAATACAGAATGATAGTCTCAGGAAATGATTAGGAACATGTAAGAAACACTTGAAATACTAGAGAATAGAGCCGTTCTATCTTTATGTTCATGTTCAATCACAGAGATTAGGGGTAGAATGCTGTGAAATGGTAAGAGTTCTGTTAATGGTTACAATTCTGAATACTCTAGATGAAGATTTTCCGAGGAAAGTGCTTTCAAACATTAAGAATTGCTGTTTATAAAGCACAGAATTTGTGTATGATGCTGATAAATGAAGAGAATACTGTTGATACTTACAGGTGATTCTGATTTGACAGGCGTTTTCTGAATGACACAGTTTAAATCCTGAAGACACTGTATATACTTCTAGGAAAACTGTCTAATTTAGGTAAAACTCTTAAAATACACGGTGATAGTCCCAGGAAATGATTAGAAACATGTAGGAAATATTTTACATACTAATAAATAGAGCCGTTCAATCTTAAGGTTCAAGTTCAATCACGGAGATTAGAGGTAGAATGCTGTGAAATGACGAGAGTACTGATAATGTTTACAATCCTGACTACTCTAGATGATGTGTTTCCGAAGAAAATTCTTTCCAACATTAAGAACTGCTCTTTATAAAGCTCAGAATTTGTATATGAAGCTGATAAATGAAGAGAAAACTGTTAATATTTACAGGTAATACTGCTTGACTGGCGTTTTCAGAATGACACAGTTTAAATCCTGAAGATTCATGTATATACGTCTAGGAAAGCTGTGTACTTTTGGTAAATCTCATAAAATACACAATGAGAGTCCCGGGAAATAATTAGGAACATGTAAGAAACACTAGAAATACTAGTGAATAGAGCCGTTCTGTCTTTATGTTCATGTTCAATCACGGAGATTAGAGGTAGAATGCTGTGAAATGGTAAGAGTTCTGATAATGGTTACAATTCTGACTACTCTAGATGATGGTTTTCTGAGAAAAGTGCTTCCAAACATTAAGAATTGCTGTTTATAAAGCACAGAATGTGTGTATGAAGCTGATAAATGAAGAGAATACTGTTGATACTTACAGGTGATTCTGCTTGACTGGCTTTTTCAGAATGACACAGTTTAAATCCTGAAGATTCATGTATATACTTCTAGGAAAGATGTCTACTTTTGGTAAAACTCGTAAAATACAGAATGATAGTCTCAGGAAATGATTAGGAACATGTAAGAAACACTTGAAATACTAGTGAATAGAGCCGTTCTATCTTTATGTTCATGTTCAATCACGGAGATTAGGGGTAGAATGCTGTTAAATGACGAGAGTACTGATAATGTTTACAATCCTGACTACTCTAGATGATGTGTTTCCGTAGAAAATTCTTTCCAACATTAAGAACTGCTCTTTATAGAGCTCAGAATTTGTGTATGAAGCTGATAAATGAAGAGAGAACTGTTAATATTTACAGGTAATACTGCTTGACTGGCTTTTTCTGAATGTCAGAGTTTAAATCCTGAAGACAATGTATATACTTCTAGGAAAACTGTCTAATTTTGGTAAAATTCTTAAAATTGATGGTGATAGTCAAGGGAAATGATTAGAAACATGTAGGAAACACTTTAAATACTAATAAATAGAGCCGTTCAATCTTTATGTTCATGTTCAATCACAGAGATTAGAGGTAGAATGCTGTGAAATGACGAGAGTACTGATAATGTTTCCAATCCTGACTACTCTAGATGATGTGTTTCCAAAGAGAATTCTTTCCAACATTAAGAACTGCTCTTTATAAAGCTCAGAATTTGTGTATGAAGCTGATAAATGAAGAGAAAACTGTTAATATTTACAGGTAATACTGCTTGAGTGGAGTTTTCAGTATGACACAGTCTAAATCCTGAAGATTCATGTATATACTTCTAGGAAAGCTGTCTACTTTTGGTAAAACTCGTAAAATACAGAATGATAGTCTCAGGAAATGATTAGGAACATGTAAGAAACACTTGAAATACTAGTGAATAGAGCCGTTCTATCTTTATGTTCATGTTCAATCACGGAGATTAGGGGTAGAATGCTGTGAAATGGTAAGAGTTCTGTTAATGGTTACAATTCTGACTACTCTAGATGAAGATTTTCTGAGGAAAGTGCTTTCAAACATTAAGAATTGCTGTTTATAAAGCACAGAATTTGTGTATGATGCTGATAAATGAAGAGAACACTGATGATACTTACAGGTGAATCTGATTTGACTGGTGTTTTCTGAATGACACAGTTTAAATCCTGAAGACAATGTATATACTTCTAGGAAAACTGTCTAATTTAGGTAAAACTCTTAAAATACACGGTGATAGTCGCAGGATATGATTAGAAACATGTAGGAAACATTCTAAATACTAATAAATAGAGCCGTTCAATCTTTATGTTCATGTTCAATCACAGAGATTAGAGTTAGAATGCTGTGAAATAACGAGCGTACTGATAATGTTTACAATCCTGACTACTCTAGATGATGTGTTTCCGAAGAAAATTCTTTCCAACATTAAGAACTGCTCTTTATAAAGCTCAGAATTTGTGTATGAAGCTGATAAATGAAGAGAAAACTGTTAATATTTACAGGTGATTCTGCTTGACTGGCGTTTTCAGAATGACACAGTTTAAATCCTGAAGTTTCATGTATATACTTCTAGGAAAGCTGTCTACTTTTGGTAAAACTCGTAAAATACAGAATGATAATCTCAGGAAATGATTAGGAACATGTAAGAAACACTTGAAATACTAGTGAATAGAGCCGTTCTATCTTTATGTTCATGTTAAATCAAGGAGATTAGGGGTAGAATGCTGTGAAATGGTAAGAGTTCTATTAATGGTTACAATTCTGACTACTCTAGATGAAGATTTTCCGAGGAAAGTGCTTTCAAACATTAAGAATTGCTTTTTATAAAGCACAGAATTTGTGTATGATGCTTATAAATGAAGAGAATACTGTTGATACTTACAGGTGATTCGGATTTGACTGGCGTTTTCTGAATGACACAGTTTAAATCCTGAAGACAATGTATATACTTCTAGGAAAACTGTCTAATTTTGCTAAAACTCTTAAAGTTCATGGTGATAGTCCCAGGAAATAATTAGAAAATTGTAGGAAACACTTTAAATGCTAATAAATAGAGCCGTTCAATCTTTATGTTCATATTCAATCACAGAGATTAGAGGTAGAATGCTGTGAAATGACGAGAGTACTGATAATGTTTACAATCCTGACTACTCTAGATGATGTGTTTCCAAAGAGAATTCTTTCCAACATAAAGAACTGCTCTTTATAAAGCTCAGAATTTGTGTATGAATCTGATAAATGAAGAGAAAACTGTTAATATTTACAGGTAATACTGCTTGACTGGAGTTTTCAGAATGACACAGTCTAAATCCTGAAGATTCATGTATATACTTCTAGTAAAGCTGTCTACTTTTGGTAAAACTCTTAAAATACAGAATAATAGTCTCAGGAAATGATTAGGAACATGTAAGAAACACTTGAAATACTAGTGAATACAGCCGTTCTATCTTTATGTTCATGTTCAATCTCAGAGATTAGGGGTAGAATGCTGTGAAATGGTGAGAGTTCTGTTAATGGTTACAATTCTGACTACTCTAGATGCAGATTTTCCGAGGAAAGTGCTTTCAAACATTAAAATTGCGGATTATAAAGCACAGAATTTCTGTATGATGCTGATAAATGAAGAGAATACTGTTGATACTTACAGGTGATTCTGCTTGACTGGCTTTTTCAGAATGACACAGTTTAAATCCTGAAGATTCATGTATATACTTCTAGGAAAGATGTCTACTTTTGGTAAAACTCGTAAAATACAGAATGATAGTCTCAGGAAATGATTAGGAACATGTAAGAAACACAGGAAATGATTAGGAACATGTAAGAAACACTTGAAATACTAGTGAATAGAGCCGTTCTATCTTTATGTTCATGTTCAATCATGGAGATTAGGGGTACAATGCTGTGAAATGGTAAGAGTTCTGGTAATGGTTACAATTCTGACTACTCTAGATGAAGATTTTCCGAGGAAAGTGCTTTCAAAATTTAAGAATTGCTCTTTATAAAGCACAGAATTTGTGTATGATGCTGATAAATGAAGAGAATACTGTTGAAACTTACAGGTGATTCTAATTTGACTGGCGATTTCTGAATGACACAGTTTAAATACTGAAGACAATGTATATACTTCTAGGAAAACTGTCTAATTTTGGTAAAACTCTTAAAATTCACGGTATTAGTCCTGGGAAATGATTAGAAACATGTAGGAAACACTTTAAATACTAATAAATAGAGCCGTTCAATCTTTATGTTCATGTTCAATCACAGAGATTAGAGGTAGAATGTTGTGAAATAACGAGAGTACTGATAATGTTTACAATCCTGACTACTCTAGATGATGTGTTTCCGAAGAAAATTCTTTCCAACATTAAGAACTGCTCTTTATAAAGCTCAGAATTTGTGTATGAAGCTGATAAATGAAGAGAAAACTGTTAATATTTACAGGTAATACTGCTTGACTGGCGTTTTCAGAATGACACAGTTTAAATCCTGAAGATTCATGTATATACGTCTAGGAAAGCTGTGTACTTTTGGTAAATCTCATAAAATACACAATGAGAGTCCCGGGAAATAATTAGGAACATGTAAGAAACACTAGAAATACTAGTGAATAGAGCCGTTCTGTCTTTATGTTCATGTTCAATCACGGAGATTAGAGGTAGAATGCTGTGAAATGGTAAGAGTTCTGATAATGGTTACAATTCTGACTACTCTAGATGATGGTTTTCTGAGGAAAGTGCTTCCAAACATTAAGAATTGCTGTTTATAAAGCACAGAATGTGTGTATGAAGCTGATAAATGAAGAGAATACTGTTGATACTTACAGGTGATTCTGCTTGACTGGCTTTTTCAGAATGACACAGTTTAAATCCTGAAGATTCATGTATATAATTTTAGGAAAGCTGTCTACTTTTGGTAAAACTCGTAAAATACAGAATGATAGTCTCAGGAAATGATTAGGAACATGTAAGAAACACTTGAAATACTAGTGAATAGAGCCGTTCTATGTTTATGTTCATGTTCAATCACGGAGATTAGGGGTAGAATGCTGTGAAATGGTTAGAGTTCTGATAATGGTTACAATTCTGCCTACTCTAGATGAAGATTTTCCTAGGAAAGTGCTTTCAAACATTAAGAATTGCTGTTTATAAAGCACAGAATTTGTGTATGATGCTGATAAATGAAGAGAATACTGTTGATACTTACAGGTGATTCTGATTTGACTGGCGTTTTCTGAATGACACAGTTTAAATCCTGAAGACAATGTATATACTTCTAGGAAAACTGTCTAATTTTGGTAAAACTCTTAAAATTCATGGTGATAGTCCCAGGAAATGATTAGAAACATGTAGGAAACACTTTAAATACTAATAAATAGAGCCGTTCAATCTTTATGTTCATGTTCAATCACAGAGATTAGAGGTAGAATGTTGTGAAATAACGAGAGTAGTGATAATGTTTACAATCCTGACTACTCTAGATGATGTGTTTCCGAAGAAAATTCTTTCCAACATTAAGAACTGCTCTTTATAAAGCTCAGAATTTGTGTATGAAGCTGATAAATGAAGAGAAAACTGTTAATATTTACAGGTAATACTGCTTGACTGGCGTTTTCAGAATGACACAGTTTAAATCCTGAAGATTCATGTATATACGTCTAGGAAAGCTGTGTACTTTTGGTAAATCTCATAAAATACACAATGAGAGTCCCGGGAAATAATTAGGAACATGTAAGAAACACTAGAAATACTAGTGAATAGAGCCGTTCTGTCTTTATGTTCATGTTCAATCACGGAGATTAGAGGTAGAATGCTGTGAAATGGTAAGAGTTCTGATAAT
>NW_005874670.1:0-14713 GCF_000147115.1 Myotis lucifugus
ACCCACCCACCCACCCACTCACCACATACCCACCTACTCCCCGGCAGGGGGGCCCCTCCCACTTAGACGGCTCGTGTCGGTGGAAGACACTTTTCAGGACAAAACCACCGCCACCTGGAACATACTTCGCTGGTGGACACATACTGTACTGGTTGCTCTGATACAATTTTTCCTGTCGCTTTTAATTCCACTGTGTATATACTAGTACATGGTTCATGTTCTGTCATTACTGTAATTTTGGAAGATTATAATGACCCAGCAAGTTTGAAAGCTGCTGCAATACAATACAGCCCTATTAAAACTGCTCAACACCACTGCTCTTTACTCGTGTTAATATGTGCAGAATGGCCCAGAGCTCTCTGTAAATCACCTCCTTGGAGTGGCGAATAAGGCCTCTTGTGATCAGACCCCTGCCTACCAGGGCCCGGATCTCTCAATGCAGCCTCCCCTCTCGCTGTGCCCGTTGGCGCTAGCTGTCCTTTTCCCGCTGTCCCCCAGGCTCGGGCAGTGGCCTGCATTGTAAGTGTGCCTCCTAATCTTGCTTCTGCAGGCCACCGGTCACAGCCTTTGCCCAGGCCAGGGGCACCCACACCAGGCACCGCCTCCTGTCAGCCTCCCAACCTGGAGCCACTGCGCCCTGGGACCAGGGCCGCAGCAGCGCATCCCTCCTAAGCCTCATTCCTCATCTACCAACTGCTGGCCCCGCACCCAGGTACGGCTCAGAGGCTGATGAAAGAACAGGCCCAACTCCTTGGGAAAAATGACGACCGACCGCTGACATGTCATTGTTTCTAAAACACAATGATCTGAAACAAGGAAACCCAGACTTCCCAGCCAAACCAAACAGCCAGGACGCACGGGCTTTGCTCTGGTCAAGAGGCGGGAGGCGCCGGGAAAGGCCCACGGCGCCCACGCTGCCCCTCGGTGGCGTGCCTCCGCGCAGGTCTGACCGCGTTTCGGAGGACCCAGCAAGGACAGCGTGCCCACGTCATGGATTCTCCCCCACGGGGTGAGGGTGGGCAGCCGGCCAGCGGCACTGGGCCATGAGCCCCTGGAAGCTTCCTCAGTCTCCAGGCAGCAGGAAATCGTCTGTGGACAGCCTATGGCCCATTCAGTGCTTTCTCACATTTTAGAAACTGGCAAAATGACACAGTGTAAACTTTACCACTCAGACCAGGGGCGGGGCCCATCCCGCCCTTGAAGCCCAGGCACAGGGGTGAGCTAAGTGCTTGAGGAAACAGAGCAGCGAACTTTAACTGGGTGAGTGTGCACGGCCCTCGGGTGATGTTAGAAATACCCACATGGGCCTTGGCAGAGAAAAGGGTCCCCACCCGACTCAGATCCACTGCTCGGCATGCAGCTCTGAGCGTGCGGCTCGGGCACTACGGGCGCCACCCCACCCTCGTCCTCCTCCAGAACAGCCACCTTCCACCGGTGCTGCCCCACCCCCACCTTCGTCTCCATGGAGGCGACCACTCCGGGGACCTGACACGGGTGGTCACGTCGCATCTGTCCTGTGTGTCTGGGTCATTTCACTGAGATTGATGTCTTAAGGCACCCCCTCCCAATTGGGCCGTTTCTCGTCCCCACCGTGCGTGGCCCCGGGCGCACCTGCCTCCTCACTCGCCAGAGCTCCCGGGGTGGGGCGGGGTGGGGCAGCTCTGAGCCCAGCACTCTCCACGCAGGAAGCAACCGACCGCTGGACCACGGTCCCCCAGGCCAGGGGAGCCCCGGGAACCTCACACAGCAGCTGCCCTGAGCTTCAGACACACGGTGAACAAAGTTCCGCCTCGGACCCACCGGCACAAGGGAAGGGAGCGAACCTCACCACACCCCTGGCGAGCAGCACCCTGCACACCTGGGGGAGCAGATGGCCGCGGGTCAGGTAGGACGGAAGGACCCTCTACACACGTGGCCGCACACGTGCGCGGAACGAGATGCACGCGCACTGCGGCCCAGCACGATCCTCTCCTTCTGAGCGCTCACTAGGCACCTGTCCATGCGCCTGCCCTGTGCATGTCCACCAATCAGCTGGCAGTCACTGCCCCGCCCTGTGCGTGTCCACCAATCAGCTGGCAATCACTGCCCCGCCCTGTGCGTGTCCACCAATCAGCTGGCAGTCACTGCCCCGCCCTGTGCGTGTCCACCAATCAGCTGGCAGTCACTGCCCCGCCCTGTGCGTGTCCACCAATCAGCTGGCAGTCACTGCCCCGCCCTGTGCGTGTCCACCAATCAGCTGGCAGTCACTGCCCCGCCCTGTGCGTGTCCACCAATCAGCTGGCAATCCAGACTGGCTGCACCTGGCTCTCGGTGGTGGGCTGTATGGGCGACTCGGAGTCACCTGGCTCCTGCCTGGCCGGCCTCCAGGCGACTCGGAGTCACCTGGCTCCTGCCCAATCCCGAGTGGAGGAGGGGGGGGCACTGGCCCTTCTGTGCTCTCTGGGGTGGGCTTTCTCACAGGAAAGAGGGGCGTCCGGGTCTCCCAAACCCCAGGGGCCCCGATTCTCCTTAGGCTACAACGGGAAGGGGAAGAGCCTGGCTTTTTAACAGACAGACACACACACACAAAATGCAGGTGCACCTCGCCGGCTCCAGGAGAACCCAGCACCCTGCTGGCTAGGATGCCTCCGGCCCGACTCCCAGGCAGGGCCGGGCAGGAGTCGGTGTCTCAGCCTTAACCCAGCTCATTAGTCAGACCCGAGGCAGCGAGACATCCTTTCTTCTTTATAGGATTTTCCTTTCCCTCGGGGCTACTTCCGGAACCAGAAGAAAACAATGGGTGTGTGTGGCCAGGCGCCCACACGCCTCCTTCCCGGGAAAGGCTGTGTGGGAACAGACTTTGCCAGCGGGCGACAGGCCCCAGAGAGGCTGGGCAGGCTGTTCCCAGAGTTTCCCAAGACTGACCCCCACTCCCACTGGATTCTAAGTCTGAGACGCCCCATTCACCCCATTCACGGGCTGCGGGCACGTGAAGTGGCCGGCACCTCACCCACTGCCTGTGCGGTGGGCTGGGTCTGCGGGAGCCTCCTTTGCCCCTGGATGCTGGGCCGACAGCTGGGGGTCCTGCCCAGTGCCACACCCTCCCCTCTGCTGGATCTCCTTTGTACCAGACGAGCCTGGGGCCTGAGAATTCTCCTCCGGGGGATTCCTACTCTGAGGACAGCAGCAAGAGCAGGTGGCAGGGAGGGTCAGCTCCAGGTCAGAGGTGAGGAGGGCGCCCAGGACCCTGCCCGTCGCCCCCCTCCCCAGATGATGTGAGAAAAGACCCTTCAACTCTTCTACGTACACACCAACTCAAGGCGGGTCACAGCCCTCACTGTGGGAGCTAAAACTACAAACCAGCTAGAAGAAAACAGAGAGGACACCATCCTGACCGGGGCCAGGCCAAGATTCTAGTTACAACAAAAACGAAAAAAGTTAGCATGCCAGTTTTCATCTACATGTAAAGCTTCTGATTTCAAGATGCTACTAAGATAGCGAAAGGGAAACCACAGACCAGGGCGAAAACGGCAAACACGTATGTGATCAAGGACTTCCATGAAGAATGCACAAGAACTGCACGCAGCGGGACAAGCCCTGGTAAGACGCCAGCAGAAACCGCACACATTCACCTGAGACCATCAGGAGGCCCAGGAGGCCCGCCGAGGGCACGTGCCGCGGGGCCAACCTGCTGGAGAAACGGGCTCAGTGAGAGCTCTGACCACTGTGCTGCCCCAGGAGCGGGAGGCGAGTCCAGCCCCGAGAAATGACCGCCTTTTGTCCCCTACTCCCTCCAAGGACCGCTGTGTGATGACAGGCATGGGGCGCAGGCGGAGTTTCAGACGACGGCCCCGCAGGGACGGAGATGCGCCCAGCTCTCTGCTGGCCCGGGGTCGCTGCCCCACCCCGCGGGCACCACGCAGAAAACTCTGGTTTTCAGATCCGACTCAGAGACTGGGCCGATCGGGAGAAAGGGACATTTCCAAACCCAAATGAGTAGATTTTACAAATACTTTACCAAGCACATGGGAAATTCTAGAATGAAACTATACTTTTAAATGGCTTGGTCCCTTACTCAAACCTCTTCTAGGCTGAAAAATCACACATTGTTAAACTTCCTTCGACAACAGGGAAAGTGAACACCTCGGGGTGATGTGGAAGGGACCGCGGACTCTAGGACTTCTGACAACCCGGACCCTCGCCGCCGGAGATGCACACGACACTCAGACTGCAGGTGACAGCAACACTGACAACAGGGCTTTAATCAAGCTGCTCGGTGTCTTCTCCCACCAGGTGTCATGCTAGGCTCACCTCTTGCCTCCATGGGCTGGTCGCACGCCCCGACGGGACGGATCAATGCCAACTGCACTTATTCAAACCCCCAAAGCCTTGATTCCACCCCAACATCAGGGGACCGTCCCCTCCCCTGCCCTGGTTTCAGACAGGAGCAGAGGGGTCCAGGCCGTGGGCCCCGAGGTCCCCGAGCCCACGCCAGCCCTCGTTCTGCTCCACGTGCCGAAGGAGCGAAGGGCCCGGCGGCGGCACTTACCGATCTGTAGCAGGATGGGCGTGACCAAGGCCGTCTCCATGGCGTAGCAGAACTCCCTGCCGAACATCACGGCCCCGTGCATCACCCACAGGCGCAAGGGGATGCGGTCGATGGAGCCCTCGCTGACGGTCTCATCGCGCGGCTCGGGGCCGGCGCCCGCGGGCTTCCGCAGCTCGGGCAGGGCCACGGGCAGCTCCTGGACTTGCATGGACTCCGAGTCGGCATTCTGCGGGGCCATTCTCATCACCACCGAAACGGATCTGTATTGCTGACTCTACCTATGTAAATAACACTACCGCGTATCTGTAAGGATAAATTAAGACGTCTCCTCTCTCTGCTTCCGTTGCGTTCCCCGGCGAGCAATCCTTATATTCCTCTTGGCACAACTTCCCACTCGGACGGTGCGCAGCAGGCAGAGCGCTTTCTGGCTGGATTCTGAGCATGTGGCTGCTGGGTTACTGCGAGTGAGAGTTACAAATCCATAATTGCCACTCAGTTAATACCAGTTTCATCATCATGACCGAGGGGGTGCAGGCGTGGTTTCTGGGGCTGCGGAGAGGTGGGGCGCTGACACGGGAAGGGGCTCCACCGTTGCTCCCCATCGAGCGACCGGCTAATCTGCAAGAGAGGAAGGACCCGCAGTCAGGCCACGCTCGAGAACCAGGCGCTGGCGCCCAGGCGGCCGTGAGGGAGGCGGGCCCACAGCCGTGGCAGTTCTTGCGGCTTATTTCAACAAGAAGGCGGCAGAGCAGGGCTCGCCGAGGAGCTGAGACTGCCCAGCGCACAGCGGCCACAGGCTCGGCGACCCCGCCGACAGGTCTGCGGACTCAGCGAGTCCCGGACGATGTCCCCACTTTGCCTGGACAGCCTCGGAGTGAAGCCACGTGGTGACAGTCACCTGACCCGGTTACCACACAGTCACACCTCAGGGCTGGGGGCTCCCAGCAGATGTCTAACCGGCCCTGGGAACGGGATGAGGAGGAGGGAGGCAGCCGTGGACGGCCTATGCTCAGTGGGAGGGTGAGTGTCCAACCACCTGTCGCCTGCCTCGCGGTCAGGGCTGCCGGCCCCAAGCAGCTGGTCACAGCCACCTGGCCCGTCGCAGTGGCTCCCAGCCTGAGTCCTGCCGAGTCCCTCTGACGGCCCAGGCCCACATGGCCACCGCGGGGGGAGCCTGTCAGTCTGGGGCAGTGCAGGTCCCTGCCCTGGCGCTGTCTGTGGGGCAGAGGGACGGAAGGACCCGCGCTCAGGCAGGGCATCTGCTGCCCCTCCATGACCCTCAACCCCCTCCAACCTTCACTCAGCCACTGAGTCCCTGAAGTCTCTTCTCAAGGCTCAGCCTGCCCGGCAGAACTGCCCACGGCCCTTCCCGTCACAGGCCCTCACGGCTCCTGTCCTTGGGGACGCACCCCCCAGGCCAGGGAGTCGCTCCCTGGAGAGCCCCTCAGCCAGCGCCATCCGTTCCATCCCCCGAGCCTGGCCGCACAGCGGGAGCCCAGGAAGGCCTCGGAGAGAATGAGTGAGTGATGACCAGCTGCCAGCGCCCCCGCCCGGCCAGCTGCTTGAAGAGTCGGACGCAGGGGATGGGGCAGCCGCTCCCGCTCCCGGAGGATCCCATGCACCGGCGAGGGCGTGGCGGGGTTTACCTGTTAGTTAAGGAGTCTAGGCATTAACGCAGCGGCTCCCTCTGTCAGGCAGTGCACACGCAGCGGCCCAGGGGACAGTTACCCAGGTAGCGTCACTGTCATCTATATTGACGGAAACGACAAACACCGTTAGCATCCTGTCAGCAGCGGTGGGCAGGTGCACAGCCTCCCGCGGTCACAGCTCTGGGAGCTCACTCCCCGGTGCACTCAGCGCAGGAACACCACACTTAGCAAAACTTCCAAAAGCAAGGAAAGCTTGCCACGCCCTCCCCATTAGCCAAGCACCTGGGTGGCGGGTTGCCATCACATTTAGGGGGACGATCAGATACCATTAAGCCAGGTCTGCTGCCCAGAAGCGGACTCCCTGGAGGCTGGAGGCACCGGAGCGGCAGCGGGGGCGCTGGAAGCACTGCCAGGTGCCCTCTGCAGAGCCCGTTTAGTGCCACGCTGAGCTGAGGCTGCCTGCTCCCTCCCGAAAGGGGGTTCTGGACCAGAGCCTCCTCAGCTGCTGAAAAGCAGCAGCAGGGGACGCTGTGACCTACCGGGACCTTCCACTCGAGACCAGAGAACTCCTAGGACAGGCTCCTCGCCCAGAAGCACTGCCCATGGGGGGCGCTCGCGACAGCACTGCTGTGCTGGGCAGAGGCACTCAGATGAGTGAAACTACAATGGCTGCAATCAACAACTTCCTCTATTGTCCTGTTTCTCATTTAAGGGTAAGTGATGCCAAACATGTGACTTCCGACCATTTGCCGGGGGAGAAGCGGACTGCAGGGCCATCCTGACCAGCTCCGCACTCGGGTCAGGCCTGAGCCTCTGCCCGAGTCACACACTCGATGTGGCGTGGCCACCTTCAGTGACCAACCCCTCCGCAGGGGGTCAGGAGGTCACGCATGTTCACATGTGGCTGAAGCACGCCTGCACACGTGACGCAGGCGCACACGCACACGCACCGCCCGGGCAGGCAGACTCTGGCCAGTGCCATGGTGGCTGGTGTGTGGCCACAGCTGTTTGTGCTGCACACCCGCCTTTAAAACAGGCCCTGCCCTCGTCTGCCAGCTTTAACTATTAAAGAGATTAACTAGGGACCCGTCTGATGTGTCCTGGCCCCGACCTCTCCTCGTGCTCCAGGCGCCATGGACACAGCAGCCGGGGAGCCAGACCCACAGCAGGCAATGAAGACCAGCTCTGGACCGAGACCATAAGAAGACGTGACATCGGCCCCAGCGAGTTCCGCGTGCCCTCACTACGGAAGAAAAGACCCTGGCAAACCCGCGCACCCGGTACTTCCTGAAATCCCACGAAACCCCACTGCTGGCCCAGACTGCTTCCCGGTCAGAGGCCCACTCGGGGAAATGACACGGAACCCGGGCAAGCTGCCCCCCAGGAGACACCCGCTGCCAGTCGCCTTCTGCCGGCACAGACACGCTCCGTCCCTCACCTCCACCCCTCGGTGCTCCTCGGTTTGCAAATGGGCTGAGCAGGAGGGTTTCTTGTTTTTCAGTGAAAAACCAAGGGCTTTCCACATTCCTAGCCCTGGTCGTGCGCACAAGCTCTCCAGTAGGAATGAGGCTATGGCTGCCATGGCAACAGGCAGCCGCGTTCCCACTGCACAGCTCCAGACCCGCCGCCAGAGAGACTGAGCCTCAGGGTCCACCTGCAAGGCCAGGAGCAGCCCTGCCGGCGGGTCCATTGCTCCCTCAGGCGCCAGGCCAGGGGCCGGTCTACTCGGCCTCCATCACTCACGACAGGAAGGGACGCAGGTCCCAGGCCGCCCAGGGACACGCATGACAACCCAACGATTAAAATATGAAAACCCCTCGTGTCCCAGACAGAATCAAGCCGACCCGAGAGACGGGGGCCTGAGGAAGGAACCCCGATCCTCGCTGGTGCTCAGACAGCACGTCCATCAGTGGTTCCGACCGGGGTCTGCCCTCCAGAGAGGACGCAGCGCAGTGACACGGGAGCGACGGTCCAACAACGCGGAGTGACTGGCACTGGGTCCAAAAGTCAGGCGAACCCAAAGGCCCACGTTTTTAAAGGGGAAGTATGAAATTCCCGCGAAAAGTCAAAATCACAACGGGGTTTTCCAAGGTGAACTTCTGACGGATGAAGAGAACCCGCAGCTGGCTTTGGCCTGGTTACATTTATTCTTTCCCTTCGGGGCCATAAAGAACCACCACAAAGCCACCCCTCGCTGACTCCGTGCTCACCTGGGCTGGGGTCGCTGGTCAGCGGCGCAGCGAGGACGAGTCAGGTCTGCCCCACGCACAGGACACTGGCTCTGCTACGCCCCCACTGGTCCAAGGCCGCCCCTCAGCGTCCCGTGCCGTTTCTGGTCGCTCATAAACCCTCCTGTGTCACAGGTCCTTCCCTCTCCTACGGGTCTTAACGCGGGAAGTGGCCCCGGGAGCAGGAGAGGCCAGCCCGTCTAGAAGGGAGGGAGGGCAACGCCTGCCCTGAGCTTCTTCACCTGCGTAGATGAGACTATAAGCCCACAGGGCCTGCCTCCACCTCCAGAGACGAGAGACCCCGTAACCGGAGGTCCCCGTTTTCTGTGATGACGAGACCTACTCTCCCAGTCACCTCTGGAGTGAAGGTGCGCTGCCGTCTTAAAAACCAGCCTTCCAACACGGCCAGACGCCTGGAAATGGCGTTCCCACGTGTGTGGAGGCTTCCCCGCTCCACAGCAACCCCGAGCCCAGCAGCTCCACCCGGACCCTCTCCACCGGAGAGAGACCAGGCTCCACAGGGAGGGCACCGTCTGCGAGACTGTCCGCCGCTCCAGATGCCGCCACAGCCGCTGCCTGTGGCCTGACCAGCTGGCTGAGAGAGGGGGGCCCAGGACCCCTTCCCTGGGCTCAAATAACTTGCCAGAAAGGCTCACAGAACTCAGGAAAACCCGTTTCCTCATTAGGTCATGGATTTACTCCAAAGGATCTTAAAGGATGCGAGTCGACAGCCAGAGGAAGAGGCGCAGGGCAGGCTCCTGCCAGGGCGTGGCACGTGGAGGTGGTCTGGTTCCAGGACCGGAGCCGCCTCGCCCTCGGTGTTTATGAGGCTCATTACTAGTCCGGACCGAGTCCTGGGCCACCGGCCACTGAGCTCCCCCTCTAGCCCCCCCACCCCCGAGTTGGGGTGGGGGTTGGGGGGGGCAGAGTTCTAGTCCTCTGATCACCAGGCTGGGGCTCCTGGCAGCCAGCCCCCGCCCTCCAGCGCTTTCCAAAAGCCACCTCATTAACGTAACAAAAGACACCTTCATCCCCCACTCTCCACACCTGGGAAATTCCAGGGAGGCACAGGGGTGCTTTGTATTAATGAGGTGCTGCTGGGAAGAGGAGAATAACCGAGTGTCCTGACCAGCCTCATCAACAAAGCCGCCGGCCGGTCCAGGAGCCCCCACAGGGAGTGCAGGGAGCAGGGCCTGGACCAGCTTGGGGAGCATGTCCAGTTCTCTGCAAGGACGGACGTCGCTGGGTGATTACAGTCACATCCTTCTGCTTCCATAGAACCTACCATTTACGTTAATCAAACAATACACTGCCTTCAAGAGAACTTTCTGATTGGCCTATCCGAACACCACAGGGTGCTGCCAGGTGGTGAGAATCCAGGAGTGCTGTGGCACAGGCCTGCAGGCCCGGCAGCCCCAGGAGGGGTAGGTGGGGGGCAGGGCAGGTCTGACAGCCCTTTGGACCCCATGAGCTCCTGCAGGTGCACTTGGTACAGACTCGGGCTGGTTACCAGGAACCATCCAGAAGCCTTGCCGTCCGACACAGCACTGTGCCGGGGACTTAGACCCCTCCCGTGCGGTGGTGCCCAGAGACCAGCCACTCAGGTAGGCCTGGCGCCTGCTCCCTCCGCATCCACTCCAGGTCTGTCACGTGACCACCACAGGCCTCAGTCACATGACAGGACTTTTCATTCAACAGCCCCACCCACCCACGGGCAGCTCAGATTTCACTCTGCTTTATTCAGCCTGCTCCCCAGGGACTGAAGTCAAGCACTACCCCAGCCACACCCCACCTGCTGTTCATCCCGATTCTCCCACAATGCACTGTACTAGACTCACTCGCGGTGGCCCTGACAGCTAGACGCGGTGGCCATCCAGGCGAAAGGCCTCAGCCACTCTCCTCCCCTCTCCTCTCCAGGCCCAGAGACAAGCAGCAGCCCTGCAGCGAGGCGGGCGTGGAGTTCGGGGCTCTGCTCCTTGTCTGGCTGATGGACCGCACCCTCCCCGCCCGCGGCCGGGGGCCCACTTGGGTTTCTCAGCTGAAAACATCAGCTAACAGGCACCCTCCCCGCTCACTGCCTGGTGGGCGCAGTGCCTGCCGGGCTCGGAGTGCTGTCCGTGAGCCGGCGGAAGAATGAGCCTCCAGCAGCGCCAGGCAGGCGAGCAGAGGCGAGGAGGCCCAGGGCTCCCGGCACCTGCGTCCAGGTGAGAGTGGGAGGCGAGCGGTTCCCAGCACCTGAGATGCACGCACGCGGCCTTCTACAGCACGGCCCTCCCTCCCCCGCCACCCCCGCCGAGGGTGTGGGTCCACACGCAGCCGGCGCCACTCGGACACAGAGACTCCCCGTGCCGTCCAATAGCGACGGAGGTGAGTGGGACCAGGGACACGGTAAGGCCACAGGCACAAGAATGACCCCTGCCCTCCCCGAAGAGCAGCCCCCTGCCGGGAAGCTGGACAGACCTCCGAGAACATGAACGCTGGAGTCACCAGAACCGAGGAGATGAAAGCTGAGCCCCCGGCAGAGCGGGCCGCAGGCACATGATACACGCTCAGCAGGTGAACTCCCGGGACACAGGATCTGAATGTGCAAAGAAAGGGCTTAAAATAGGCTCCATCTCCTCCTCCGGGAACGGACAGTGACCCAGTCACCGCACCCCCACCCAGGAGTCAGTGATGCACCCCTGGGCGGGCTCTGCTGGGGGTGGGGGGCCTCAGGTTCCTGCCGTCCTCGGACCCACAGACAGCACCTGGGCCACACGTGTTAAACCTGTGAACACAGCACTAACAGTCCAATGAGTTTTCAATGAAGGAACTGTCCCTAAACATTCCTTAGCGACACTTTCCGCCTGGGAAGATGCAAAGTTGCGGGCATGGACGGTGTGATGGCTGCACGACACTGCGGATGCACTGCTAATGGCCAGAACGGCGTCGCTTCTGGCAGGCACACCCTATCAGAGCGTGCAGGAAGTGAGGCAGCGTGCGGGACACAGCTGGGACATGACCTGGAAGGCCATGCTAGCGAGTAAGTGGGGTTTCCCCCTGTAGGAACCCAGTGCCCCCACAACCATTCAGCAAACCCACAATCTTTTAAGCACGACTTTGAAACCCACAGAACGCTGGCCAAGGACGGGGATGAGCTGTGTGTGGTGTGGGGACAGCAGGAAGGCACGGGACGCCGTCTTCCAGGCGTCCTGGGCCACCAGCGGCCGCCAGCAGCCCAGAGTGCTGACCACACACCCAGCTCAGGGGATGAGTCAGGAGGGAGGGAGACAAACAGGCAGAAAGACAGAAGAGGAGTGGAAGTCAGCAGGGCAGAGTGAGTCAGCTGACCCGGGAGGAAGTGCTGGGCCAGACTAAGGTCTAAGATCCCACAGAACGGACTCTACGGGCACCGCGCGCTGGGCCGGCCTTGCTGGGGGCCCGCGACCGGCAGGGGCCACTCTGCCCCATTTGGCGAGGGCCCAGGAACACCTCACGCCTCCAGGGCGGTTCACTTGGACCCCCCCCCCCCGCCCCGTCCCATTGTGGGAGCCGGGCCTGGGTCTGTCCCCACTCCGGCCTGCCTGCAGGAGGCTGCCGGGAGGGAAGGTGGACTGGGCCCAGAAAGTGGCTCCTTTCATGGAGAAGCAGCGTCCTCGGGGAAGGGTTTCACTGCGGGTGTTAAGTGTAAGTTCGCCATCAGCGTGGTTTCCTTTACACCTGAAATCTGACCACACGTGGACGCCACCCCCACCGGGTGACCCGCCTTACTACTCACATCCCGTTTCTTCCGGGTGAGGCCAGTGTTCCCTCTGGACGAGGTGTCTCCAGTTTTAAAGGAACAGTTCATAAAAAGGCAGGGCTCTAGTGCAAGTCACATTCCTAAAAAGCCGGCCAATCCTAGCGAGTGGCACCTGGAAGTATACCAGACCGGTTCCCACCAGCGCTCCCCTCCCCCAGCCCAGCCAAAGGCTCGCAGGAACAAACAAATGCCGCCGAGATAAAGACCTTTAGGAACTGCGAACAAGTCTATCTGTTCACAAAACCAACTGTGGATGCAAGGTCGCAAGTTCAAACACAATCGGCCATTGTACACAGTGCCTCAGTTTATCGGGAACAATAACTCCCTTTCAGAGAAGATGGAGTCCCACGAACACGGCCCTCCAGCATTTTTAAGATACTTTGCAGGATAAATATTAGCTCGGGACCTGCCTACGAGAGAAGTGAAAGCTGCCAGAGAAGCGTTTTAAAAGAGAAGGAGAAGGGCGGCCCAGGCCTGGCCAGGGCAGGGCCGGCCGCTCCCTCCGACTCGCCCGGGGCCCACCCGGCGCTCAGCAGTGGGGGCCCCCAGGAGCCACCGCAAGACAGAGAAGTGGGCCGTGGAGGCACGGGGAAGGAGAGCTCCAGGTGACGGCTGGGTGACGAGCAGGGGCAGTACAGCTCCAGTTCCATTTAAACCTAATTCTTGAAAGACAGTTAAGTAGCCTGGGTGACCAAATGCAAGGACCCCCGGGCCTGCACTGGGGCCGCCCCCACACCCCCGCTGGGTGGCGTGCAGCGGGGCCTCGGCTGCGCTTCGCACCAGACTCCAGCGCTCACTCACCTTCGCCACCCGGGGAGCGTTTCACATTCAGGACCACGGCCTGAGCCCGCCCAGCAAGCGACCCGCTCAGGGAGACCCGAGCAGCCTCCAGGGTCACTGAGGGGGGACAGCCAGGTCAGCCAGGGTCCCACAGACCAGCCCACGGACCTCACTCCTATGTCCCTGTCTTACCAACCCAGCACAGGCCCCTCTTGAAACAGCTAGGCCCCCCTGAAACAGAGGAGCGCCCAGCACTCTTCCGTCCCCTGCTGTGCACCCGAAACAAGCTCAGCTCCGACCCGAGGGCAGAAGATGGTGCAGAAGACAGTGGCCAAGTCTGAACCGCAAACCCAGTCTCTTACGACAGCCGTGACCCACGCTCACCCTGTCCCGTCTGTAAGGGGCAGCACCTAAAGCAGCCGTGGGCAAACTACGGCCCGCGGGCCGGATCTGGCCCGTTTGAAATGAATAAAACTAAAAAAAAAAAAGACCGCACCCTTTTATGTAATGATGTTTACTTTGAATTTACATTAGTTCACACAAACACTCCATGCATGCTTTTGTTCCGGCCTCCGGTCCAGTTTAAGAACCCATTGTGGCCCTCGAGTCAAAAAGTTTGCCCACCCCTGCCCTAAAGCCTGCCCTAAGGGCTGGTGACGCAGGTGATGCTCACGTGCCTGTAAGAGCAGGTCCTCCCTGGGGGCTGCTGCCACGAGTCCTCCAACTGGAGCGGAAAGGTGGCCGCGGCCGGCCATGCAGACGACGGTCCTGCCTCGGCCTGGAATCCCGCCCACCAGCAGGCCTCCCCCACTGGGTTCTGTCACTCACTCCTCCCCCTGCTCCCTGCTCGGCAGCCGGAATGTCTCCACTTGGCCAGTTTCTCTAGGCATCAACATCACTCCCATCTCGGCCTTGACTTTGGGCGGTTCTGGGCCCCCAGGCCACAGGCAGCAAAGGGCCTGCAGTCAGCCAGCTCCCGTGACCCAAGCGCAAAGCTTCCGGGGCTTTCCCGCAGCCACCGCCCGCAGCGGAGGCACAGGACAGGCGGCCAAGCAGACAGCCCAGGCCTGTGCGCCGTGTGTGGGTGCGGTGGGTGGGGAGCAGTGACCGCCCCACGTGCTACGCTGCACACGCACCACCACGCTGCACACGCACCACCACGGCCACGGTGCAGGCCGCTCACGGGCTCTCAGCAGCGCGGACCCCGCTGTGCACTGAGCAGGTGCTGCCGGGGACACGTCCCCCACGAGCAGACAAAGGCATGGAGGTCCTTGTGCTCCACACGGGACCTGCTGAGCAACGTCTCCTCCACGGGTTCAACCAGCCTGCACGTACCTGCCTGCCGTTCAGCGACGCCGGTGACCTGCAACCTGCCCCCCCCCCCCCCCCCCAGAGCCCGAACGGGAAGGGGCAGGTGTTGCGCAACGAGCCCAAGGCTGGGTCCCGGGCCCTGAGAAGGGGGCCGGCTCGGGAACCCCCACCTCGGGACGAAAGTTGGCCGGAGCTTGGAAGACGTCTTGCGTCTATAAAAAACGCTCCTTCCAAGGGGAGCTTCCGAGACAGAACGCCCAGATCCCTCATTCTTTTCCTTATTTGGCGGTCTGAACACTAAGCTGGTTCTTCTATTTTGAACAGAATCCAGGTCAAAACCTTGCACAGTGAACAGTGACCCAAGAAAAAGGTCAACAGATCAAATATTTCTCATCTGGCAGAGGCCCAAGTAACTCTAAGCTGTTTATTTGCTTAG
>NW_005874671.1:0-14706 GCF_000147115.1 Myotis lucifugus
GAAACCTTCCCTGACCCCTCAGGTAGGGCTAACTCCGCTCCTCTGGCTTCTCTGTGCATCCTGAGCCTAATCTAGCTCTTACCACACACGGCACTCTACCTAACAGCCATTTCTCCCCCACTCCTTCCTCATTGCCACCTGAACCCCTATCTTTTCAGGTGGTGATGTATCCAGGCCCAGGGAACAAATCAAGGTTCACCTACTCCCAGCCACCTGACCCTCACCTTCCCGCCTCCCTTGCAGCATTCCCTCTCATTTCTGGCCCAGGACACACCAGAGGTCATTTTCTGAGGAGGCTTCTGGGAGACAGAAGATAAAAATACAGCCCCGTTTTCTTCTTGGCCTTTTTCTTTTCTGCCTTGAGTATAATTGTAGGGCGTACCATAGCCACCAACTTGCAACCGTGAGGCAACAAGCATGTGGACCAAGAGTTAACATCTTGAGGATGGCAGAGCAGCAGGACTTTTAAAAGCTTGGGTTCTCAGTAACATCATTGAGTCCTTTCACCAACCTGGAGCCACCTGACTCCAGACTTTCTGCTTGTGAGATTGATAAACATCTTCATTGCTCAAGCCACTGTTCATTGGGCAGTCTGTTACTGGAGGCCAAATGCATTCTACACTGACAGAGCGTATTGCATGAAAATGTTCTTGTTGGAGTTTGTCTCCATGACTGGATGGTATGCTCCCTGAGGGCAGGAATGCTGTCCAGTTCCTCCTGGTGTTTGCAGAGCCAGCAGTGACTCGGTAAGTGATGGTTAACCAACTGCACCAACTCCCCTCCCCCAGCTACTGCGAAGAAGGGGGCAGGTCCACTTTTATGCCTGGTTTCCACTCTCCCTGCCATCCTGCCAATCCACTCTGCCAACCAATCCTGCCTCCTCCATTCACTTCCCTCAACCCTCTGGAAGATGCCATGGTCCCCAATACCAGGAGAGAGCTAGTCAGATGCCCAGCAAGTCCTCACAGATGAGGTTCCCATCTGCTGTGTCCCACCCGGAGCCAGGTGAACACTGTGCATCAAGAAAGTACCAACCCTGCCCTGGCCGGTGTGGCTCAGTTAGTTGGAGCATCATCCTGTGCACCAGAAGGCCAATTCCTGGTCAGGGCACATGCCTAGGTTGTGGGTTCAATCCCCAGTTGGGGGAGGCAACCAATTCATGTATCTCTCTCACATCGATGTTTCTCTCTCTCTCTCTCTCTCTCTCTCTCTCGCTCTCTCTCTCTCTCTCTCTCTCTCTCTCATTTTCTCTTTTGAGAGAGAGAGAGAGAGAGAGAGAGAGAGAGAGAAGCACCATCCCCGTGCTCCTGCTGCCTCCATGTCTGGAAGGCAGGACCCCCACCCTGTTAGCCCCAACTGGACAGTTCCTCCTTCTGGGCAGCGTCTGGGTCTAGATTCCTACGGCCGCGGGAACCTCGCCTTTACTCTCTTTAGAGTAAAGGCAGAAACGTGACCTTCAGGGTGGATCCCAGCCCAGCCAAGTGCAGACACTTAACAAAGAGGGCACTGCGCCGGCCACTCCCAACCACACTGCCCTTCCCCATCCGGCTCGCTTTTAATAGGCCCAGTTACTCACGGGACAGAGTATACCGGTTAAACGTCGTCAATGCTGAATACTTAAGCGACAGACAGCATTTCATATTGATTCCTGGGGGCTCCAAATATGTGTGCTAAATACCAAACATGGAATTCGTCTTCTGGTAAAAAGTAACAGAAAGTGTCACCCAGGCGCAGCTCTCCCCTTTGCCCACATTCTCATCCGATGACTGGTGACCGACCTGGCCTAGGGCCTCATCCGATAACCCGCGCTGCCTCGGTGAAGCCGGGAAGCCCGCGGCCCCGGGCCCACCCTGCGGAGGGAGCAGCCAGCCCCAGGGCTCGCCAACGTGCCGCCCACTTCTGTCCCCACCAGCAGACCACATGTGTCCCCCGAACCATTGTGTTTGTCCCCAAACCTGCTTGCCAGTTTCACGTTTTGTACTCACGTAATTTAATTAACTGTAACACAAAACAATGAACTATGACTGAAAAGAAAGGGTTTTTCTGAAAAATCCAAGTTGAATGCTTTGGAAGAGTCTGGTAATAGAAACTGCTGGGAAGAATTGCCATTCAGTTAGACGTTAAAGAGACAGACTGGTGCTGGCGGGCCAGGTTGGGGGGGGGAGGGAGGAGGGGGGCACGGAGGGGGCGGGTCTAAGAATCTGGAAGACTCCTGTGCTTGCTTGGTTCTTAAAAGATATGAATTTCTTGCTCCATTTGAAATAAACCAAAACTAGAACCCGAAGAAATCAGAGTGTCACGGGGGTGGGCTTATGCAAGAAAGACCATTCAGGGCTCAGGAGGGCCTGTGCCCGCGGAAAGGCCTCAGCCGGTACCTCGGAAGGCAGGCAAATGTTAGCTCACCCGGAGGTCTCTATTGAAAAGGAGGGTTTAGTGTGTAGGCCTCGTGATTTTATGATCCCCGTTCTACCCAGCCAGCTACCAGCCTGGATGGAATTAGATCGGAGGGCGTCGCTGCACCAGGTGTAAAGCCACAGCAGAGGTCTCTTCACCCTGAGCCTGTGTTTCCTCGTGGACGGTGAGGATTAATTGGGAGAGTGACGTGGTTAGCAAAGCTCCCAGTGCACAGTACGCACTCCGTTCAGCAACCAATTCAGCCCGCCAGGAATCTGAGAAGCTCTCCCACCTTCCCTCTCTCCCTCCCGCCCACTCCATCGATCCAGCCTATTAGTGCAACCTGCCACGTCCGCTGCTGAAACCTCCTGAGCCTGTCCTGGGAGCCAGATTCCCACAGCCACACACCCCCCCCCACACACACACACACACACACCCCGGCTGGAGCCACCACCATCGGCCCCTGGAGCTGGCACCAGGTTCCCCTGCCTGGTCATGCAGCTTTCACTCTGCACCCACCCCAGAGGCCAGCCTCCTCCAGCACCGAGAGGGATGTTTTAAAGCCACAGATCTGATCATGTCAGTTCTTTGCTTGAAACTCTTTAAACAACTTTTCAAACTCCTTCAAATGGCCAAGAAAGCCCTGCATACTGCTGGCACACGCACGCACACGCACACGCACACGCACACGAGCACTTCAGCTGCACCAGCCACCTGTCAGCTCCTCAGAATGGGCTCTGACCTTCCCTGCCTCAGGACCTTTGTACACACTGTGCCTACCATCTGAAACAGTCCCTACCCCTCCTTGACCTGGTTAATGCCTCCTCATCCTCTGGGCCTCTTCTTAAATGCCGTTTTCTCAGGAATGCTTTCCCTTCTATATATATGGCACCTTCTACATACCAGGCACTATTCTAGGTGCTGGAAAGACAACAGTGAGAAAGACAGCAAGACAGACAAAATCCCTGCCCTCTTAAAGATTATATTCTAGAGGGGGGGAAATGATAATAAACTATTAAATAAATCTTATATTCTGATGGTGGTAATGAGGGCATCTGATCAAAATGATTCATTTTATTATTAGAAGAAATAAACATTAGAAAAAACTGACAATTTTGTTTAAGAAAATTAAGATTCAACAATATGTCAAAGGCATTTATTTTGATACATATGAAATATATAATATAAAATGTGACATATTCGTGTATATGCATATAGGCGTGTAACAATGACTGTTAAAATTTAGTTCTACTGTGTTGTTTCTGTTTGTGTAATTTTGAAAGTGTGACTCTGGCATGGCCCTCCAGTCAAGAAATAGTCATTCAGATGATAATCAGCAGCTGGGGTGGCAACAGGAGGCCCTAAATCCGCCCCCCCCCCCCACACACACACACACACGCACACATTTTCAACAGCTACCCAGCCACCTGACCCCTAACAGAGGCTGAGATCAAGGTGCCTTGTAATTTTGTGGTCATTCTCTACTCTGACCTTTACTCAGCCCCGAAGCCCAGAATCACACTCAGTGCCCAGCTATCACCAACACAGACCACCACTCACCGCACACGGACACACATGAGCACACACACGACCCCCACTTCATGTAATGCCCATCCTCACATCCCTGAATTCACACTCACAGACCACACACTCCGACACATGCACGGAGATGCAGAACAGCTACCGGGCTTCTCAGAAGATGGGAACATCTGAGGTGCGGTCCCAGACTCCCCACCCCTCCACACCCACACATACCCAGTCCCACGCCTGCCCTCTCTCCTCGCCACTGAACGGTGGTGTGACTCATTGCTCTTAGGTCCAGAGCCAGCCATGCAGGGCAAAGTGGTACCCCCACCCCCGGCCCCAAGCCAGCCTCCAAGCCTCCGCACCATTCACGGGCACCTGATCGGTCTAACACTCTGCCCAGGAGCATCCGAGGGCAGGTCAAAGTCTTCTGACAAGTTTGCTCTTAAGTGGGGCAGGGCAAGTCACAGGATCTGAGGTGACGTCAGGGGACTGGAGACATCAGGAATCTAGGAGGCTTGACCCCTGGGCAGAGGGCACAGCTGACTGCCCAGGTCCATGTTGCCATGGCACTGCTGGGACACAGCTGGCCGTGGCAGCAGTGTCCCATGAATGGAGGGCAGTAGGGCAGCCCTCGGAGGAGCCTGCCCATTGCCAAGGGGCCCAGGGAAGAATCAGGAATGTCCCTCCACCCTCACTCCAGGACTTGGCACCTGGGTGCCTCTGGGTGCCAAGGAGAGAATCAAAAGTCACATCAGAGAGGCTCTCGAAGGAGACAAGGCAGCACTGTTCCAGAATGCTTAAGGGTTTTCTCTTCTCTCTGATCCCCTGGTTCCCAGGGAGAACCAGGCAGCCAGCAAGCTGTAAGGAGAACAGGCACAGCTTGATCCAGGCCCTTCGGTGGCAGGAGAACAGCCCTGAGAGTCCATGATTCTGTGGTTTGAGGCAGGGAGACACAGAGGAGGAAGAAAATGAAGAGTGGCAGCCCTCGCCCAGCTCCTACCCTCCCGAAGTGCCACCCCAGCCCACCTAGCCCCTGGCCCAGCCCAGCCCTGGCCCTTTATGAAGAGCCAAGAACCAGCAGTTTAGAGGCCCTTAGCTGGGAGGGGGGAGGGGGAGGAAGGGGGAACAAGACCCAGCTGTGCAGCAGGATGATGGAGAACAGGACTAAACGTGCAGAAAGCTGCAGCAGGAAACACTAGGGACAGAGTCAGGAAGGACTGCCTGGTTGACAAAAGACAATTTAATTCAATGAACAAATGTCAGCTAAGTGCCAGCTCTGATATAGGTGCTGGGGCCACAAAGGTGTAGGGAATGTGTTCTCCGTCCTCAAGGAGCTGAGACGATAATGAAGTCATCACAGCCGGCACCTGAATGATGTTTATTATATGCTAAGCCCTGTCTCAGGGTTTAATGAGCCATTTGATATTCATAACCAACCTTCTCAGCTAGATGCCATTATTACTCCCATTTCACAGATGGCAAAGAAAGTGAGGCATGGAAAGGTTAAGCAACTTGCCCAAGGCTACCCAGCCAAGAGAGGATTTGAACTGGGCACTCTGGCTCCTTGCTATCTTACGCTCCCCATCCTGTGTGGCAGTGGCAGGCTGTCTCCAACACATTCTCCATGGCTGGGAGCTCCTCATCTCTCCCACCACCCCACCCCCATCCGGAATCATCTGTTATCCACTGAGGTCATCTGCACCCATTCACCAAACACACCCTACACACCTGCTGCATGCCAGGCCCTGTGTGGTGCTGGGAGTGAGTGCAGACCTAAGCTGGGCCAGAGCCTGGCTTCCAGGGAATTCCCTCTGTCAGCCAGGTAAGCAGGCCATCAATGCTTGGAGACAGGTCAAGAGGCACCATAGGTAGGTGACACTGGAGCCCAGATGAAAGAGCCAGTGACAGCACCAAGAACTATGGGCATTCATGAGCATTTTAAATCCTTCGTGCACCTCTGTTCTTTGACAGATGATTGGATGAAGATGTGGTAGCTATGCAATGGGATACTACTCAGCCATAGGAAAAGATGAAACACTGTCATTTATGACAACATGGATGGATCTTGTAAGAGAATATCACGCTAAGAGGAATAAACCAGATGGAAAAAGTCAAGAACTATATGATTTCACTCATGTGGGATATAAAACAGAAAGCAACAAACAGAAACTTATAGACACAGATAATAGTATGGTGATTAACAGAGGGAAAGCGGGGAGGCAGGGGAGGGGAAAGGGGGCTTAATAGATGTTGATGAAAGGAGACTAGACTTTTGGGAGTGAACACACAATGCAATATAGAGATTATGTATTATAGAATTGTATATTTGAAACCAACATAATGCTATTAATCAATGTACTCCAATAATATTAATGAAATGTTTTTAAATAGTAAGGATTTTTTTTAAAAGACACTATCAACAGAGTTAAAAGGCAACCCACTAAATAAAGATCATATTTATGTCATATATCTGATAAGGGATTAATATCTAGAATATATAGAGAACTCCTAAAACTCAACAATAAAATTTAAAAAGCCCTAGCTGGTTTGGCTCAGTGGATAGAGCGTCTGCCCGCAGATATTAGGGTCCCAGGTTTGATTCAGGTCTAGGGCAGGTACCTTGGTTGCAGGCTCAATCCCCAGCCCTGTTCAGGGTTCATGCAGGAGGCAACCAATCAATGTGTCTCTCTCACATCGATGTTTCTCTCTGTCTCTCCCCATCCCTTCCACTCTCTCTAAAACTCAATGGAAAAATATCCTCGGGAGAGGATTAAAAACTTTTTTCAAAAATGGGCAAAGGACTTAAATAGATATTTCTCCAAGGAAGATACACAAATGACCGATAAGCGCATGAAATGGTGCTTAACATCACTAATCGTTAGGGAAATGCAAATCAAAATTACTCAAAGATACCACCTCACACCTATTACTAATGCTGCTATCCAAAAAAGAAAAAGAAAAAAACACAGAAAACCACAAGTGCTGACAAGGATATGGAGAAGTTGGAATCCTTGTGCACTGTTGATAGGAATGTAAAATGGTGTAGCTGCTCTGGAAAACAGTAAGGCAGTTCCTCAAAAATTAAAAACAGAACTACCCTATGATCCAGCAAGTCTACTTCTGGGTATATAGCCCAAAGAATTCAAAGCAGGGCCTTGAAGAGAGGTCTGTGCACCCACGTTCATAGTACGTCATTCACAATAGCTAGCTGCAACGAGGAAGCAGCCCAAGAGTCCATTGACAAACGAATGGATAAGCAAACTGTAATACATCCACACAATGGAATACCATTCAGCCTTTAAAAGGAAGGAAAGTCTGCCCTGGCCGGGTAATTCAGTTTGTTAGAGGGTGGTCTTGGTGCAACAGCGTTGTGGGTTCAATCCCTGGTCAGGGCATAGACAAGAATCAACCAATGGAGAGCAGGCTGGAAGAGGTGGGGGGGGGGGGGGCGGGGAAGAGGACCCATTTAATATTTTCAACAATAAAGGTTTAAAAAAATTAAAATAGCCCTAACCCATTTGGCTCAGTGGACAGAGCATCAGCCTGCAGACTCAAGGGTCCCAGGTTCGATTCCGGTCAAGGGCATGTACCTTGGTTGTGGGCACATCCCCAGTGGGGAGTGTGCAGGAGACAGCCGATCGATGTTTCTCTCTCATCGATGTTTCTAACTCTCTATCCCTCTCCCTTCCTCTCTGTAAAAAATCAATAAAATATATTTTAAAAAATTAAAACAAATAAAAATCCAGGACCCCCGCCCCCCAAAAAAGAATCAACCAATCAATGCATAAATGAGTGGAACAGCAAATCGACATCCATCTCTCTCTCAAAATCAATAAATAAGTTTTAAAAAGGAAGGAAATTCCACAATATACTACAATGTAGATGCTCCTTGAAGACATTATGCTGAGTGAAATAAGCCAGTCACATAATGACAAATACTGCATGATTCCATGTATGAGATGAGGTATTTAGAGTAGAGACAAAATAGAAGGGTGGCTGTCATGGGCTGTGGGCAGGGGGGGCGGGTGCGGGGGAGGAAAGAGGGAGGAGTAACGAAGAGTTGTTGTTTAATTGGTACCGAGTTTCAACTGGACAAGATAAAAAGTTTCTAAGATGGATGGTGATGACAGTTATGTAAGACTGTGACTGTACTTTATACCACTGCACTGTACACTTTAAAGTGGTGAAGATCGTAAATTTTATGTAACATGCATTTTACCACAATAAACAAAGTTAAGTGAAAGAACCAGGGACAAAGTGTAACTCCAAAGCCAGCCAGGCTGAGGTGAGACCGTTTCACTGGGGCAGGGACAGGGCAGAGGCGACGGAGAAAGTAGCAGCTGGAAGAGCTGAGTGTGGGTGGGAGCGGAGATGGCCTCTGCCACCGAGCCGCTGGGTCCTGGATGTGTCGCTTCCTGGCTTGAGGGCTCAGGCTCCTCACCTGTCCAGCGGGATTCATCAAATCTGCTCTGCCGATCCCATAGGAAACCGTGTGTGCGAAGGACTTGGGGAAGGATAAACCGAGAGCGCGAGGTATTCGAGACAGATGACAACGGCTGAAAGCCACAGGCAGGAATCTGGTGAAAGGATTTAAACCCCTGAGTCAAGAAAGGTGTTCATGAGAGCTCTGTGAATCGCGAGCAGGAAGGGAGAGTGAGCTTGAAATAAAGTCTTCCCAGAAGTAGGGCCAACTCTTTCCACAGCGCCCATCATCTTGTCCATCCCTCTACCTCCTCCTGGTTGGTCCTGCTCAAGGCACTGCCCCCCCCCCGCCCCCCCCCCCGCCCTCCCCCTGTCCCCTGGGCTGCAGGAAGGCCACAGGCACTTGCAGCCACAGAGCCCAAGATGGTGACAAACGAATCCAGCCTGGCCGCGCTCAGGATGACTGGATTCTCATGGAGGGGGGGAGGAAGCGAAGAGGCTGGGTGGGTAAATCTCAGAGGTTTCTGGAGGCCTGGCTGAGCCAGTCTGACAGGGAAATAGCAGGGTCACAGCCCATCACCCGCAATAGCAAAAACACGGAACTTGGATGCAACACAGGCCGTGGGAGTCCCGCTCTGCCCCTTGCTCTGTGTAGGATGTGAGTGGTTGCATACGCTCTCGGGGCTTCCTTCTCCACGCTGATAAAAATGGAGGTGAAATCTGTACCCTTCTCCAGGGCTTCTGTAAGGAGCACAAGTGAATCTATATACTGTGCCCAGGGCCCACCAAAAGTGGCTCTTGTTATCATTATTATTACTTATTACCCTGCTCCACACGGCTGGGGGAGGAGGTGGAACAGAGATGGAGAAGAGAAGGACTGGAGGTTTGGGTGACTCGAGGGCACCTTCCAAGTCTGTGGGACATGAGTGTGTCAGGGGCTTGAAGGAAGGGCCCCAGGGGCTACCCTAACCAAGTCGTGGCCGCCTGAGGTCCCCGGACATGCCCCTCCCTCTCATTTGGCTAGGAGACCCTCTCCCCTCCCCCACAGACACCCCTACCGTGGGAGTCCTAACCTGAGCCTGGCATGTTTTTTTGTCTCCCAAACTGCTCTCCTGTCAGAGCTGGGGGCAGCACCCTGGACTTTACCCTCCCTTTTGGGCTCACAAGTTCCCTGGGCTGTTTGCCCTGGTCCGTCCTCACGGCCTGAGGCCAGCCGGCCAGAAGAGGATGCAGCCCCTGAGAGGATAGATTCAAGGGAGCCGCTGGCCTCCTCCGGTCTCTTTCCAGTCCCAGCCCGGCCACCCCTCTGTCACCACCTCCCACCCATCCTCACACACACTGACCAACGGGTAATGGGCAACCCAACGGGTAATCATTAATCCCAGGAGGAGGCACTGGCCCTTTAAGGCTGCCCTGGGAAGAGATGACAAAATCACCCCATTGGACTTTGCACCCTGAGCTGCTGGGGAAAACAAGGCCTGGGAGCCGTGTGGGAGACTGCCAGGCAGGCCCATGGGTTGGAAGTCCAGCGCGGACAGCCTTCTTCCCGCTCTCTGCCTCTGATAGGCTTGCCCTGCCCGTGATTGATGGGCTCTCTGTGCACACAGGTCTGCAGGAGTCACCGTCTCTCACACGAGCATCCTTCTGCCCGAATGTGAGGCTTCTTTCAGACCCCACCTCCTCCCAGCAGGTGTCTTAGCCCGGGCCATCCTTTCAATGCCATCTGTCATTGTGCAAGAAGGGGAACCCTGGTAAGGACCTCCCTCTGTGCCCAGCACCCTGCCCAGAGTTACTTTGGGGCCTCGGGAGGGGCGGGGGGTCCCTCTGCCCTTCTCTGAGCCTAGCACGCCTGCCTGCTGGGAGGGACCCTGTCATTGCCCTGTGGCTCTGCAACCCGTGGTGCTGATGATGGACCACAGGGGGTCACAGGCAGGACTTGGGCTAACAGAGATGGGCAAAGCTCTCTTAAGCGGCTTCCACCGTGAATGGCTGTGTAAGAACCTTTCCAGGGCCTCAGGGGCCAGCTCCTTGGGGAAGCATTCGCTGGTGTCCCAACATTTGGCTCCAGCGCTGAGGACGTCTCTGGTAAATATCCCACCTCCCTCAGTGGTCTGCACCTCCTGGAGGCCAGGAACCTCTTCCTCCCACCACCTCTTCCTCTTCCTCTTCCCCTTCTCTTCACTGGCCTTGGCCCAGACTGGCTGGGGGGAGAACCTTAGGGACCCTGCTGGGCAGCACGAGGGAAGCCCCTAAATGCCTCAGCCAGCAGCCGGGTTCTGGGCCCACTCTGCCGCTCACAGGCTATGTGGCCGTGGGCAAGTCACCAAACCTCACCGACTCTGAGAGCCAAGACATGCACGGTGCCTGGCACGCCAAGGCCTGGGCAAACAGCTTCTGACTGAAGAAATGAATGAATGTTGGCGGCTTTAAAGTATCAGTGGTGTACACAGGTCCGAGGGATGGCGTGCGGGTTGGGCCGGGACAGACCCAGGCTCTTTCACCAAGAAGCTGAGAAATAACCTGACCGTCCTGGCCCCGCTTTGGCCCAGATCCCACAGGCCAGTTGGTTGGTGAGTCCCGATTAGGGGCCTGCTGTGTGCGGTGGGCGTCAGAGGGCCGCAGGGAGGATTAGAGGGCATGGCCTCTGACTTGGCAGAGTTCACTGTGGCTGAACAGACCCATCTGAAATAACCTGAGAGCAACAGCAAGGGGAAATCAGGGGAGGACTGACAGACCAAACGTAGGGATAGGAGGGTGATAAGAGCAGGTAGAAGCTATCCGAGGAGGAGTCCTAAAAGAGGTAAATTCTTTTTTTTTTTTTAATTTTGTTTTATTGCTTAAAGTATTGCAAAGAGTATTATATATGTCTCCTTTTTAAATTCTGAACTATAGTTCCATTCATCCATTTAACCATCCATTGAAACAGACATTGTTAATGCCAGGCCCTGAGAATACACTGGTAAATAAAAAAATAAATTTTTTTTTAAAAAAAATAGTAAACAAATACAGTCCTCCCCTTGAGAAGCTCCATAGCCAACATCTAAGCTCAGGTGACAGGTTGGGGGGCGGGGGATCAGCAAGAAGGGGTCGATGCAGGAAAGGGGGGACATATGTAATACTTTCAATGATAAATTTTTTTTAAAGAAACTGAAAAAGAAAGGAAATTTTCTAAATAAATCTTCCCATATACTTACAAACAAATAAAAATAAATAAACTCAGGTGACCGCGCGGTCTGAGATGTGACCTAATAGATGTTTGGACCATGTACCAGAAACTGGAGGAGTGGGAGCCCCTTGGGAGTGTCAATATTGAAATCCCCACCAAAATCTGCCCAGCGGATCTGAGCTTCCAAGGGAGCAGGAGGCTCAGATAATGAAAAGGGGCCAAGGAACCTTATAAGGCCACAGGTACTGGCAGGTAAACAACGTTAATGAGGGCCTGTTTTTTTCTCCACGTTCTTGGTGACCTCACCTTTGACCAACAATTTCCTGGCACTGGTTCAGGCTGTCAAGGGAGGGGGGGTGAGGGCCGAAGGGGAGGAAGAGGAGGGTAAATAGCAGGTGAGGCCAAAGGTGGCCCTGGAAGGCACGGGGCACATTCCAAAAAGTCTCTCCAGCCAGAGGCCTGCAGCAGGCCCAAAGTCCGCTAGTGAACACACACCTGCATTCCAGTCACCTGAGGAGGCTGTAAATACCTGCGAACCCCCCAGAAAGGATGCTTTTGGCTCCCTGGGAAGTCTTCCCTCTCCCCCTCCGCAGCCCAGCGAGAGCTCCCCAAACGCCCCCTTCTCCAGGAGGCCTCCTGGATTTGCTGGAAGGAGCTGAGGTTTCCACCTGGGCAGGACTCGTCCTCACACTCTTCCTCTGCTCCCTGCTCTTCACTCGCCCTGGCCCAACTGGCGGTGGGAGAACCCTAGGGACCTCCCTGTGTGAGACCCTGCTGGGCAGTACAAGGGAAGCCCTGAAATGTCTCAGCCAGCGGTCAAATTTGGGGCACGCTCTGCCACTCACCTTGAGCAAGTCAGCAAACCTCATCACCTTGGCTTTATCACCTAAAAAAAAAAGGGAGGAGACATTCTCACGGGGCTTTTGGAAAGAGTAAATGGGATCGTGTGCATGAAACACACTGTGCATTATTATTTAGGATACCGAATGCTGGATGCTGCTAGAGATCGCCCGAACTTCTAGTTTTACTGATAAGGAAACTATCCCTCGTCTTCTTAGCTCAGCTTGGTGTGCTCAATCTGGGTCCCTAAATTTTAAGGGGCCCTGGAGAAAGCAATGACAGCAAGGACTTTCTCTCCCCAAAATGCGTTCGTCTGCATACCCCCAAGTCTGTGCGGCAATTTCTGGGCGTCCATTAGCCCCAGGGAGGAAGCACTTGCTGCATGACAGCAGAAAGAGAGACACAGGCCGTCACAGTTCTCAGCTCGTGGTCCCAGCTCAGGGGAGCAGAACATGACAAGGGGCAAATCCCGAACTTTGAAGAGCAAACCTTTCCCAAAGGGTCCCCCAAAGCCAATCTTTAAGGCGCTGAAAAGAAAGCCCCCGCCAAACTGCTCACCACCCTCGCCCTTGCCCCCACCCATTTCCTCTCAACCCACTAAACCCCCTGACCGGGTTCATTCCACTCTGGTCCTTGAATGTCAAACCCAATCTTAGAGCCCATCTCTACATTCCTCCTTCCAGATGAGGGATACAACCGCAGAAGGTGTATGTACTTGCTTGAAGTCATAGATAATCAGCACAGGAGCCAGGTTGCATTAACCAACTCCGCCCCAGGTCCTCATGTGTGTCTGTGTCCTCTGACGGGGGTGGGCTGCCAAGAATGGATGAGCTGTCACTTCATTGACCGAGCAAGCTTAAAATCCTTGGAATGAAGGTACAAACAGGTTATCAAGCTCCTGGTTGTGTAAGAGAGGTTGCAAAACCTCTAGAAGTTCAGCAAAGGCCGAGTTGTAGCATTCATTCATCCATTTCTTCATTCGACAGATATGTATTGAACCCTAAGCTTTAGACATGGGCATATAGTGGTAAATCACCCAGTGGAATCTGAGAGGGAAAGACAGTAAACAAGGAAATAAATGAAGCTAGTTTAGCTAGAGATAAATACTATAAAGAAAATAAATAGGGTGATATCTGAACAGCTAGTGATATAACTATGGAGGAGGGGGTACTCAAGGAAGGCCTCTTGGAGGAGGTGACATTTGAACTGAATCCCAAAATGTAAAGAGGAGGCATCCACGCAAAGTCAGAATGTTCCAGAAGGAAGAAACATCAGGGGCGAAGTCCCTAAGACAGACATGAAAATGATACGTTCAAGAGCGAGCAGATCAGTGTGTGCAGGGGGTGAGAGCAGCTCTCGAGGAGGCAGAAGAGGTGGTCAGGGGGCAGGTGAGGAGGACGTGCTTTATGCTGCGTGTGACAAGGGTTTAAGCAGAGGCCGCGTGATCCTGCTGCACCTTGTGCACGACGTCGTTGCATCAAAGCTCATCCTGGCTGCTGAGTGGGGCAAGAATTGGAGGGGCTGGAAGGGAGCAAGAAAGTCACAGAGGCCAGGCCAGAGGGTGGGAAGAGGAGCAAGGGATGCAAATATTTGTGAAGTTGAACAGGCCCGGCAGTTGCCGATAGATTTGGGGGAGGAGGGAACAAGCCCAAGTACTGATCCAATACATATGGCAGGCTTTGGGCCGCACCACCAGGGGGTGGTACCACTTGCAGGAACAGGAAAGTAACAGGTTACAGGGGAAGCCAAGGTTTCCAAGTTGTGTATCAGGAAAAATGCTCCATGTCCTTTGCCCACAAACGCTGTCCCACGTGAATGTGCTATATAAACGTGTGTCCCTATCACAACTAAAGATAGAGCCTTTGGAAGAATCCAACGGAGGTTGTGACACAGGACAGGGAGAGCAGAGGCCAGGCTCTGAAAATGGCCAAAATGGCCAGCAGTGTCTCAATCATGAGTAGAATTTCAAAACTGCTTTCCTTCTTGGGCTCAGGCACACCATGCGGCAGGCTCTCCCCCGGGGCAAGGCAAGAGTGTCTGGGCAGGCGGGCTCATGCCCGGTCACTGTGGTTCTTTAACTCTTCTCGATCCCTCTCTCGTTCCATCTCCGTGCTGTCCGGCAGCCATCACTGATTTTGGCGTGGTTCTTTCTTAAACATCAGGAGTTTCTTTTTACTGGAAAAAAGTATCAGTTTGAATCACATACAAAACCACACTCTGGCCCTAACCAGTTTGGCTAAGTGGATAGAGCGTCAACCTGCGTACTCAAGGGTCCCAGGTTTGATTCCGGTCAAGGGCATGTACCTTGGTTGCAGGCACATCCCCAGTAAAGGGTGTGCAGGAGGCAGCTGATCGAT
>NW_005874672.1:0-14701 GCF_000147115.1 Myotis lucifugus
TCCCCCCAGCTCTCTGGGGCCCTCGCCAGCGCCCCATCGTGGCTATCATTCTGGCGCTGCCACCGCCCACCCTCCAACCACGCAAAACACCAAAATGCGCGCGGCCTCCCTCCTCCCCAGGTATGCAACCATAGTTGAAAAGGCTGCTAGTCAGGTGCGCATCCCCGGGAAATAAGAAAGGCACGGAAGAAGTTACGTGTTAGGGCTCTTTATGTCTATGGCCAGCCGAGTCCTGCCGCTTGGATTTGCCCGTCATTACAGAAATTAGCGCTGCTGCCGAATGCTCCCTCTTGCCCACCCATGTTCTTCCTGGGGTGCCCATTGTATTTTGAGGTACCGGCCTGCCCTGGGTGTTTTTGTGGAGGTGAAATAAAATTTGATGGGCCTGAGTCTTCTTCTCTCTTGTCAATTTTCCCCCGCATGCGGCCCCCACCTGGCAGCATCTGTATGGATCATGTGGTGGAGGTGCTGCGAAAAGGGAGCCAACGTTCCCACCCTATGGCGTTGCTCTGGAGGTTGGAGGATGCTCATGTGTCCCTGTGTATGTGCAAACATGACTCCCCCTTGTGTCTATTCTCCGCGCCACCATGTCCCCCCCTCACGCTCCCTCGGGTTCGATGAATGCGTTTGAAAGCCTCCGAGTCGTCTGCGCATCAGTGAGGTCACAATTGCATTCTGAAAAGCGCCGACGCTGGCAGTGTTCTATGGTGTTGGCCAAGCCCCCCACCCCCCGCAAATCATGCCGGTTCCTCCCCGGCCCCCCTCTTCCCCGATAATGTGCCTGCGCCCACTCACTGCGCCCGGTGATGTAGTGCCCTGCCTCTTACAGATGATAGTGTCCCTTTTTGGGTTTGCTTTGAGCCTGTACACTCCCGAAATAAATGAAGTTGATGTTTTGAAGCCGACTGAGTGTACTCCTTTGCGCCTTCACCCCTTTTTCCCCTCCATGGGCCTTCAACCTGTGAAGTTGAGGCCAACTCCTAGGGGATGCAGTGAGTGTGGCCCATGTGGTAGAGCAGCCTCTGCAGAAAGCGTGATCAAGAGAATGGATTTGTGGTCTGTACGCACCAGTGTCATCTCCCACTGCCCTCCCCCCACCTTGTATGTCTCATTAGTCTTTGTGTGTTGCTGGATCTTGTTTTGTCATCCTGTGTGTGTGCAAGCATGTCCTTTCCCCTCCCACCCCTCCTGGTCCATTCTACTGCTGCAGTGTGCTGCTCACAGTGGCAGAATTACTGTGCTGGTGTCCCCCTCTCCCAAGGGTGTTCCCCCAATGTTTTCCCCCAGCCCAATGCTGCCCTGTGCTGTCCACCTCCACTGTCACCATTGCCACGTGCCCATTGCTTTTTGAAGGAGGAATGTGCTGGTGCATGTCTTGCCCCAGAGCCTGGGCTTATGTCCCTCAGAGGTCTTTCCCCCTCTCCCTGCCCATGCCTCATCCACATTTACTGTGTCTTCTGGTCTGGTACGTGTCCTGTCATTGTACCTTTTCCCCCAGTGCCCACCCTCCCATAGCATCTTGTCTCTCCCCAATGTTCAATGGAGTCACTGAGCGACTGTGAAAAGGGTTGTGGGCAGAGGGGGAAGGACAGGGACAGGCAAGGAAGTCAATATGGCAGAAGCTGGGGCCAGGGGTTCATGGGAGGTCCATGGAGCACAAGGGATTGGTGCGAGGCCAGGCTGGTCCTTGGAGTCCTGGGTGGCTATTGCAGCTTCTCGGGGATGGAGGGTGCAGTTGAGCTCGCTCCTTCCTGGCTTTGCTCTTTCAGGTTCATGTGTCCAAGTCCCCTTCCATGTCCTTGGCTGTGGGTGTTGGCCGACAGTTCTGCCTGAGAGTGTCTTACCCAAGGAAGTTGCCTCTCTGCAGCATGTTCTCCAGGCCTTGGGCTCCAGTGGCATCATCATGCTTCCTGGAACCTTTTCTCCTGTGTGCTGGAAAGGGACGGGCCCTGGTCACTACTTTTGCCCTGTCAATGTCCATGCACTTGGCACTGCCAGGGCAACCATTATGTCCTGCACCTGTCCCCCACACAGCCACTCCTGTTTTCCCCACAGCAGTCACCGACAAGGCTCTCCAGGTCACCTTTTCCAACCTCAGCTAGTTTCTGCCCAGATGCTGCCTATCAGCCTTCCTGTCTCCCTGGTGCCTTGCAGCTCAGCCCTCCATCTCTTTGGAGACAACCCACACCACTCACCTCTTCATCTGTCCTCTTTCCAGCTCTGCTTCTCTTCCCAGGAACCGCTTTCCCTTTTTCTCCATCTTCCAGAATCCTGTTGGAGTGACCATTGCAAGTGTGAGGCTCCACCAATGCCTCTCAGGTTCCGTGTCATCTCCCCTAAATCCCATGGACTTTTTGGGGGAGCATTCCTTCCTGTGCTGTGACCCCAGGGATGCTGGTTGCTCTTCCTCTGGAACACAGCCTACTCTACCTGCCTCCTTCCTGTGCCTTCCCCCTCATCCCTCCACGGAAAGTTGTAGCCTCCCCCCTCCCCCCAATCCCACAACCTGTTTATGTGCCTCCTGCCCTCAATGGTGGCTCGTGCTCTCTTGCTGCAGTGCCGCTGTCACACACTCAGGTGCGATGGGTGCCCAGTTGCTCCCTCTGTGTTCATGCACAGACACTCACTTGCTCAGCAGCACATGGATGTGAAATCGGCAATTGGACTCAATCCCTTCCGTCAGATTGCATTTCCAAGGAAGCCATTGCATTGTCCTCCTCAGCCCGGTCTGCTTTGATCCCCAGGAGCTGGCCCAGCTGTGAATTAAAGTGAGTCAGCGTTGTCCCCCCCTGCAGATTGCCTGTCCACAGTTTTTGTTGCCATCAAGGTGTTCCTGGATCATGGCATAGTTCGTGGTGGGTGCAGCACATTTCCTTGTCTTACCGGCCATCTGGTGTCTGCATTCTCATAGGTCTCCAATGTAGCGAGCATGGTTTTTGCCTGCTGTGTCTGCAGATTTCTGCGAGCCCAACAGCTTTCAGCAGGAAGTCAGGTAGGTGTGCACTTGCCTTGCGGATCTCTGTCTGCTGCTGTTGGTTCCAGGAAGCGTTCCATTGCTGGGTCCCTCGGCCTCACAGTGGCTGTATCCCCAATGGAGCTGTTGGGATTTTGGAGGAACATGTGTCAGGATTGTTAGCCCTGTTTCCCATGGCATCACCTGGGAGTGCTAGGGGAGCAGGTGCAGAGCCTGCACGGAAAGGGGTGGGTACAGCGGAATTCAGCAGCGGGCATCTCAGGTAGCACACACAGGGAGCAGTTGTGGAGCGTGTGGGGAAGCGTTTGGGGATTCTTACTTACTTGTTTCTCAGGCTTGCCTTCTCCTCTGCTTGCAGAGCTACCTCAGGTTCCTCTGGTCCCCCACAGGGATCTCTGCGGTACCAACCCACACGGGCTGTGCAGTTACCAGGTGGATGTGCAGTTGCTGCACTTTGTTTTGCCGTGCACAGGCAGTGTTCATGTGTACTTCACAGCATTCCCGTATTGCTTGGTGTGGGCTGAAATGCTGTTCCATTCAGCCATTGTCCTCAGCAAGTTCTCAGCAGCCTTCTGGGTGCCATTTTGTAAAGTGCGTCTGCTGCTGCCTTTTGAGCCCTTCCTTGTGGGGTTCCAGTCCCTTACATGCACTGTGGGTGGCATTTCCCCGTGAGCTGCTCTCTTCATTTATCCGTTATGCCCTCCAACATCTCCAAAGCAGGTTCTTGGGCCCCTGGGGACACTACGGAGCTCTGCAGCTGGGAGGATGGGGCCATTTATGTGCCTGGACCACGTCCTCCAGCTCGCATTTGTGTGGCCCAGGGTCTCTGCTCAGATTCTCATGCACTGGTTTCCCCAGTGAGCCGTAGCCGCCCGTCCTTCCCCTCCAGTACTCCATGGCCCTTCCTGCTGTGATTCCCTTACGTTACTGGAGACCCCCCCCCCCCCCCCCGTTAAAGAGTGCAGTTCGATTTCAGTCAGATTATCTGCAAAGGCAAGGGAGGGTCCCCCCCCAGAATGCAAGGAATAACTTACCCAGGGTTTGCCAGATGTGGCGGGAAGCTTGCGGGGCTCACGGGGCCCCTTGTTGCATCCCAGTATCGATTGACAGAGCATGCGGTGCTTCCTTGACCTTCCTTGGAATTTTCCCTCGACTATGGCAAGTCCTGTGTGGGATGATTCTAGTCGCCTGTGCCGCGACTCTGTGTGGGCGGCTCTTTGGGCACCTGAGCGGGCGGTGCTCAGAGAGGAATGCAGCCATGGTGTGCAGAGGGGATGAGGAGGGTGCACCTTGCTTTTATCAGGTTCCCTCAGAAGGAAGCTACGTCACTGGTTCTCATTGTTACTTATTGGGTGTTAGTTTAGGGGCGTGGGCAAGAATTCAGCTTTTCCCGCCAGGATGGGGGCTGCCTGCTTGCCAGAGCTCTTGCCTGCAGGTGAGCTTCATCTCAATCACAAAGAGCGACCGCCCAAGCGCGCCTTTTCTGGCTTTCCAGGCACCGGAAGCAGGGAAGCCCCGACACAGTTTACGACACACAGTTTGCGGCTCTGTCGTCTTTGCTGCCCAGAGACAACGGTGCCTTCAGGGGTGAGGTTGAGGAGCTAGGAATGCAGTGCTCGTCCTGAGGAGAGGGTGCTATTCCCACTGCAGGGCACAATGGGTTGCTTCAGGGCAAGGTGCGTGCATTGTCCTGTCAGTCGCTTGGCGCCTCCTTTGCTTTTGGCTTCAGCTGCTCAGAGAAAGGGCCCTCGGGCGTGTGTTGGAGGCTGAGGCGAGCGCGTGGCGGCCTCCCTGGAGTGGCTGCCGACAGGAGGCTGCAGGTGAGCAGGGCAGAGTGCGGGAGGGAGGAGGAGCAGTGAGTGCGTGTGCTGAGGTGCTAGGTGGACCCGTTGTCCAGTGCCTTGGTCACAGTTCGGGCAGGTGTGGGGCTGCTTCCCTTCCTGGTGCGAGCTTCATGCCAGTGGGTGTGCAGTGTTCTCGCGGTTCATTTTCCAGCATTTCCAGTCCCCTGTCTCCAAGAGAATAGACTTTTGGAAGTGCTTTGCTCCTTCTCCTGTGTGGGGCCCTTTTTTGGTCTGTCACTCCTTTCCCTTTGCTGGCATGTGCTCATGAATTACATTGGTTACATTGTGAGATTGTGCCTGACTGTGCTCTGTGTGTGCGGACAGCCATCTTTCTGCTTTGCTCCCCTTTCTGGGACTTTTGAGGCTTGTCTGCGTGCTCCCTCTTTTCCTTGAGCTTGTGGTAGATTGAAGGCGGAGAGGAGTGTGTTCACTTTTTTCGTCCTTCTTGTTTTCCAGCCAAAGACACCAGTCGTGCGGGTGCAAAGCTTCTATGTGCTATTCCACAGGGAGTGATGAAGGGTGGCTCGGTGTTGTCATTTCAGTGCAAATTTCCACTCACTCAGTGCTTGCCTCCCTTGAGGACCTGTAGTTCTCCCCACTACCCCCAACCCTTTCTTCCGAACAGGTTTCTATGGAGAGGCTTGCTTTTGCTTAGGGGTCATGATGGGCATTGCTCTGGCTTCGTGTCTTCAGGTTCCCACCAGGGGCTGTGCACTGCTCTGCCTTGTCCCACTTTGCTGTTTTCCTGCTATTTCCTGCTTTTCTCATGCTGCTTCCATGGTGACATTTGCTTTCCGGCCACATGTCGTGTTGGCATGCTCCTTCTGGATCAAGTCTCTTCTGTGATGGGGCCACAGAAGTCCTTGGCCCCCATCCCATTGACAGTCCCTGTTCTACTCCTGGTCTTCAAGAGTGGCGGGAAGCCGTCCCTGCATTGCAATTGTGAGAAGGGTGAGTTCCAGAGTCAGGGATGCCGCTGCCTGTTTCCACGGTTTCTGCACTTTGTCAGTGATGCCATCCAGACGTTATCCCAGCAAGGGTAGCAACTGCCACTGCTGTGTGAGCCCCTTTGGCCATTTTTTCATGTTGAGGTTTCTGAGTGTTCGCTTGCGTGCGGTTGCTGCCTGTGCGGGCTCCTCATAGGCTCCACGTGCGTGTGCTTTTTGGTTCACGTCATGCTTCCGAAAAGTGGTCAGCATGTTGTCCTGTTTAGGCATTTCTTGTCTAGGGTTCCTCATGTCACTGCTGGGTCATGATTTGCCGTGCATGTTTCCATGCTGCTGTGCGACGTTGGCCTGTCACTCTTCTCCACCTAGTCACTGATGTATGCTTTTGCCTTGCAACTCATAGCGTCTGTTGTGTGCTGTTCGAGGGTTGTTCCGGATGTCTCCGCACTGCTGTGCTTCCACAGCTCTGAGTGTTGGTTCTGTTCCTCTGCTGCCGTCTGTTGGCTATCAGTGGGATGGCGCAGTATTTCAGCAGCGGTGGGGAGCTGGTGGTGTGCTGTTACCCTTTCTTTTTTTCTTTAAAGATATTTTATTGATTGTTTACAGAGAGGAAGGGAGAGGGATAGAGAGTTAGAAACATCAATCAGCTGCCTCCTGCACACCGTCTGCTGGGGATGTGCCCACAACCAAGGTACATGCCCTTAAGTGGAATCAAGCCTGGGACCCTTCAGTCCGCAGGCTGATGCTCTATCCACTGAGTCACACCAGTTAGGGCCTGTTACCCTTTCCTACTGCATTGATGTGTTGAGAGCATTTTGAAGGCTGCCTATGACATGCTTGCCTGCCTTCCTTCCTTCCTTCCTTCCTTCCTTCCTTCCTTCCTTCCTGTTTGTCTGTATGCCTGCCTGGAAGTACCTCAGCTGATGTGACTGTGTGGTCTGTCCCTGTTTCCTGCTATGTTGGGTGTGTTTTGGGTGCTGGCGTTCTGCTGTGCTCAGGATGTCTGCTAACTGAGTACAGTAAGTCTTTCTCTGACTGCTGTTCTTCTCCATAGCCTCTGCAGATTTGTTTCGCAGTTTCCCCTGCATCTCACAACTTTTTTTTTTTGCCCTTGGGGTCTAACATGCCTCACATGCAGTCTGCAGTGCATTTTCTCTGAGGTGCCCCATCACAGTCGTTTGGGGATTGTGCTGTCAGGGGGTGTGCGCTCTGATGTCACCGGCCACCTGTGCTCGTAAAAGTGGTACAGGTTTTCTGCCCTTGGTGCATGAGGCGGCGAATTTCTGTGCAATGGCAAAGGGCCGCTGTTTTCAGTGCTGCCTCTGCCTTGTCTTCCTTTCTTTTTCCTGTTTGTTTTGATGCATTCTTATCTTGCTCGATGTGTCTGCTTCCATCCAGGGCACCTGTCCTCCTTCCAGCCTCATTCCTGGCCCTGACTCTCCATTAAAGGAGGCAAATGAGTACTGGGCACCTGTAGCACTGGCATTGCCTGCTGCATTGCTGCTTTCTGCTTTCTGCAGGCTGCAGGGAACATCTCCCTGTCTCCGTGTTTTTCGAGAGGTGGTTTCCGCAATCCAGGATGCCATTGGTTCCCTTTGCAGAGTTTCTGGCACGTGTGTGTGCATGGCGGCATCTGGCTGTTGTTCCGCATTATCGGTCGCTCACAGTGATCTTGTGTGGAGTCCGTTTTGCAACTTGTGTGTGTGCAGCCGTTTTCCATTGTCTGCTTTGTTTGTGCATCTGCTTTCTGGTCTCCGTACTGGTCGCTTGCCTTGGCAATGAAGGCTTGTCAGCCCTGGCCTGCCTGGACACTGGTTTGCATGCTTTCCTGCGCTACATCGTGCTTTGGTAGGAAAACCTTCACACGTCAGTTTGGTTGAGTCCTTCATGATGCCCCCTGCAGATTTCCATGTGCTTCCCCGCCCGGGTATGCCAGCAGTTTACAGTCAGCCCGTTTTCCCTGCTGGCGGCGTCTGCTGTGCCCAGCCTGAGGATGGGTCGGCCGTCCCTTCTCTGTGCGCTGTCAAGTGCGCGCCACTGTATTTGTGATGCTTTGCTGCCGTCTTGTGGCTATCTTTGCAACAGCAGCGCTTTTCAGGAAAGGCTTCTGAGAGTGCTATTTCTTGCTGCATTTCAGGCCTTCCCTGACGTGTCTTCTGCCTTCTTCTCCTGCCATGAGCTTCTGCTTTTCCTGCGATCACGTCCTGCTTTGTATTTTCTTTGCGGGCACCTTTTACACCGTGGGAAGCTGCCGTGGAGAGCTCGCTCTTATTTGAATGTGTGTGCTTCCCTGCTGCCCCCCACTTGTGTGCTTCCCCGAGGTCCGACCTTCGCTTTATTGCCTCCTAGGAAGGCTTCTTTGGTGTGGCCTGCCCTCACAGTGTGCTGGCAGAATGGCTGCGTGCACCGTGGAGCCTTCCTTGCAGCTGTTGACTGTTTCTTTCGATGTCTTCCTTGAGGTGTGCTTGTGCTTCCGTGCTGCTTGCTGATGCCAAAGATTGCCTCCTTTTCACTGCTTTGTTCCTCGCCATGTCTTCAGGCAATTGCTGACTGTCTGTTGCCGGCTCCAGCACCGTTGGCAGCTGTTCCCTGACTGATGACGCTTCTGTGCTTGCATGCGCACATCTGATGCGTGCATGTGCATGGAGCTTCATCACAGTTGCTGTCTGTCCTTTCCCGTGTCTTCTCTGCTCACTTTTCCCGTGTGCTTCCGGTGCTTGGCGTGTGCGTTAGGGTTAGGGTTGGCGGGGGGGGATGCAGGTTTGGAGGCTTGGAGGTTTTGGGAGAGGTTTGGAGGGAGGTTTGGAGGGAGGGAGGGAGGGAGGGAGGGGAGAGGTGGTGGAGACAGAGAGGGTGGGGAGAGGTGGGGGAGAGAGGGAGACAGGTAGAGAGAGGCCAAGGCGCATAAAGAGAGACAGGGAGACACAGGGAGGCATGCAGACAGGCACAGGTGCAGGATTTGTGTTTGCTGGTTATCCTCTTGTCAGTCTCTTCCATTGTGTGCCAACCAATAATGGAAGCGTGCCCCCTCACTGTGAGCCTGCTTCTCAGGTTCGGTCTCAGACACTGAGATGTGCTGTTGAGACTGGTGCTTCCTTTGAGCCTTTCTGTGGCTGCCTGCAGACTTTGCCAGTCTTGTCTCTGTACTTCTGGCCGATTGGAGTTAGATTTTGGAATGTGGGTCTTCAGTTGGCGCGCTGTAGCTGCTGTGCTGTTCGTGTTTGGGGATTGCTGCCTGTGTGTTTGTGCTGCTTGGCTGTGGCGTGATGTTGTGTCCCTTACTTTTGTCTTGCCTGCTGTGCCAGTCCCATCCTTTCTTTCCTGCCCATGTGTTTTTGCCTTAGGCTGCTATGTAGTTCCATGCTGCTCGTCGATTTCTTCCATGTTGGCCATGAGGTGTGTTGCGGGGAATCCCTTCATGACCCAGTTCCATCACTCACTGACTTTCCAATATCTCCGCAGGGATGTGTGGCGGCAGCTCTGTGGCATTGCTCCCTGGGAAGTGGCAGCGTCTGTCACGCACTGCGGTGAATGATTTCGGACCGCCTGCCAGGAAAGGTGAGTGCTGCCCCTGCTGTGCAGTCTGTGTGCTCTGTCCTGCGCTGTGTTGTTGTGCTGTGTGCTGTGTCATTTTCAGGTTGGCCTGCTGCCTTCCTGCTGGTTGTGTGTGATGTCGTGGTTGGCGCTGTTTGCTGGTTGGTTTGGTGCTGGCCCTTGCAGGTGCTCCTAACCCTAGAAACATGCTGTGTGCTTTCCAGCACTGGCAGCATTGTGCTGTGCGTTACGGCCTTGAGTGCCTGGTGGCTGTCGCGTGTTCGTCTGCCATGATCGTGTGTGTGTCGTGCCTTCATGTTTACAGTACGATGAATCCGGCCACACTGACGATGTGACAGGGTCCATTACAGTGGTGGCATGGACAGCACTTACGGCGAAGTTCTCCTGAGGTCATTGCAGTGCTTAGGAGGACAGTGTGTGCAGGTCCCATGCCCTGTGCTCCTAGGATGCCAGTCACCATTCTGTTGATGTTGCCATCAGCATGTGCAGCAGAATGCAAAATGGGTCTTTCCCACATGCTTGCTCATGCTCTTGCATAGGTGTGTCTTTCCCGTGTCATGAACTTACCTTCTGTTCCATGACATGTCCTGCTGCCTGTGTGTGCTGCAGCTTCACCAGCTGAGAATTTCCCCTATATGTTTCCCCTGTGGGGGTTTCTCCCCTGTTCCCACTGTGCTCAGCTGTCCTGTCTGCTCGATTGCTGGCCCTGTGTGTGACATTTGTGAGCATTGGCATGCAATTCCTTACCTGAGATGTGTACATGCCACTGCTTGCCCTTTCCATGGCAGCAGCATGGCGGATGCACGGTGATTATTGCCATGTGCATGAAAGGAATACGTGAGCCTGGTCACAAACCACAGACTAGGAGAAGAATGTCGCGAAACAAGAAGCATGGCATTACAGCACTGGAAACATGGCAGAAGCCCTGCTAAGGAGGTACTGTATGTGCACAGCTGTGCTGTTGTCCATGGTTGCTGCGGTGTTTACCCTTACGATGCTATCTGCCTGTATTTCACAGGAGCAGTGACAGCGCTTTCGCAGTGCTAGCCTTATTTCCCTTGTGCTGCAGTATTTGCAGTGTTGACTTTGATATCACATGCACTTGAGCCTTGAGATGAGCAAGCTTGCAGCTCACCCTGTGTGCAAGTGGCGTGGGTTCCCTTAGGAGGATCCATGTTCCTCTGGAGTTTTGTCCTGGTGATGTCTTTATGGTCCTCAGAAATCATGGTATTGCTGCAGACTGTGCCTGCACCCACTGTGGTGGCGGTGCCTCCTAATCTGTTGAAACATAATCCTGTGCCATCGAAGAGAACCCGTTCACCATTGACAACTCCCAAGGGCATGATGGCTGCGTCCGCTGTGCAATTTACTTCACGGCGTGCCATTCCTGAGGGAGTAGCCCCATGGAATCAATTCTATGGGAAATGTCCCCTTTCCCACACTGTCTGCTGCATCACTGTGCTCTTCCTGACTGGGTGTGCCAAAACACTCCATGCTTGCTGAGTGTGCTGGCTGGCCGTGATGGGCAAACAGTTGGGGTTTTCCATATGCAGCCCATCGTTCCGGTGCTTCTGAAAATCTCCATGGAGCCTGTTCAGCGGTTGCTACTTTAGCCTTTGGTTGTGCTCGGTCTTTGCACATGTTGCTTGGGCTTCCCATTGCATTGTCAGTGCTAAGTTTGACAGCAGTGTTTGCAAAGGCAGTGTAGCTGGCATTTGCATTACAAGGCTTTTCACAGGGTGCAGTCGTGTTTTCCATCCATTCCCGGGTGAGAGCTGTCATCAGTTATGCCATCTCCCACTCTTGGCAGCCACCCAATGCCAGCAGAATGCTTTCCTTCCAAATTCGCTGCCAGATGCAAGTTGCATGTGTGCCCCCAAACATTGCAGTACCTTCAGCTCGGCGGTGCCATGTTCGTTTTCTTAACATGCATTACAGTGTGGAAACATTGTCTATGATCCCCTCCCAGAGCAAGCACTGTCCCACCGAGTCCACCATTTAATGCCATCGTTTCTCTTTGCAAGGTATGCGTGGCGTTCATGGCAGGGCTGCATGCCAAGGTGTGTCCCTGGACGCTGAGCGGTTGGTCCTTTCCAATGCTTCCACCCACGTCCCAGTTCCTGGGGAGTCCGCAGACTGGGGGTTCCCAAAATGACATTGGTATTTTCTGTCGGGGCGGAGACGTGTTCATGCCCAGAAGCATGTCTGTCATGATGCCTGAGGGCGCTTTGGAAAAAGCTTTGGCAGCCCCACCTGCACTATTATGTGCTCAAGGTGTTCGCAGCCATGAGGCCCAATAGGATTCCCGCTTGGCAGGTCCTTGACAGCAAGCTGGCCAGCTGTGCATTCCGTGAGGGATGGGCCTTTCTCCTTCCTCCCGTAAGCCTGTGCTTGGAAGGTCGGTCACGCCCCCCACTGTTGGTCTTGGACCTGATTTCAAAGAGGCACTTCCGTGAGTCTCAGCATCCCTGGACTGATTACTTTAGGGTGGTGCCACCGCTCTGGGGCTGGCTTGCTCCCTCGTGCCACGGGGGAAAGGAAAGCCTCAGGAAGGGCGCCTCCTTTGGCATTCGGGCCTATTCGGCAGTATTTCTGTTTGGCAAGGGCAGTTTGGTGCTCGTATCATTGCCCTCTGCACACAGCTGCGTGACGGCGCAGCCGTTTCAAAGTCTGCCTGTACAGGGCTGTCTTCCTTTGTCTGCTTCCAGCTTCGCGGGTAATGTGACACTCAGGTTTCCAGGTGACTTTCTGGGTGCGGTGTGTAGCATTGCCTGGCAGATTTGTGCATGCACTTGTGGGCTGCGTCAGGTGTGCCTCTTTCAGGGCAGGCAGTGATATCCCGGTCAATGCCATGTTAGGGGAGGTGTCTCTGTTTCCGCTCCCATGTGTTTCCGCTGTCTGCCCTGTTTCGGAGATTTCGGGTCAGGCTGTGGTGTTTCTGCGCTTGGCCATCTTCGGTGATGTGCGTCACCGATGTGTAGTAATGGCTTGGCTCCTGTGCTGGCTCTGTGGTCGCTCCCCTCGTGCTTGTTCCCGTGATGGCTCTTCTCCTTTCCTGCCCTGTGTGCGCTGAGTCATGCCGCGTGGTGCCTTTGCAATGGCAATGCACCATGGCCTGTATGCTACAGGGTGGGTTTGGAGTCAGCATTCCTGCTTGTAAGTGCTGTGTTCCTGTGCTGGTGCGATTGCTTTCTGGCTGTGAGCTACTGAGTTGTGCTGCTTCTGTGTCACCTGCCATCGAGCAGCGTCCAAGCTCACTTTGCCATTCTTCACTGTGGAGCCTTGTTCAGTGCTCATCTCCTTCTCCTGTCTGTATGGTTGACCGTGGATTGTGACTGATGGGTTGAGCTGACGGTGCGTGCAATATGGGTTCGTTGCCCGTCAATGCAAGTCCCGCAGGCTGCCCTGCACAGCTCGTGGCAGCTGAGCCGTGCCAGAGGGTTCCCTTCAGCCTCTGTGCTTTCTGTGTCAGGCTCCCAGGTCGATGGGCACTGCCCAAGGATTCCTTCCACCCCTCCCCACTGCTCTGTTGCCTGCCACTTACCTTGCTCACAGATAGCCGTTACCATTTCCAAGCAAAGATCTTTATGCGGTGCCAGAGACTCCCTGGGCCCAGTCCTATGTGATCTGCCTGCAATTTGTTGAAGCGCTTGACAGTGAGTATGTGGCTGATGCTGGCTGTCTGTGCAACAGTGAGCTGCGGCACTGTGTATTTTGCTGGAGAGTGCTGACCCTGTGGTTGCCCGCTGTGGCTCCGGGGTGGCAAGAAATAGTGATGGCTGCTGAAAGGTGTGAGCCTTTCCTATGTGATCTTTCTCTGGAGTCTTTCTGAACAGCATCTGCTGTGACAAGCTACAGGGCCTTACAGCATGGGCTCGGCTGCCTTTCTGGCTTTGTGCCAGCGTGACGTCATCCCCCGCATTCTGCTTGCTTTCCTTGCTGGTTGTGTGCGGTTGCCTGTCTGTTGGATACTTCCCGCACATGCTCTGCTGACTGCTTGGTTGTGGTGCTGAGACATAGGTCTGTGTGGCTTGTGTGTGCTCTGTGTCCCACCGGCTCCCTTTCTCTGTGTCTGGCACACAGGCATTCCATTTCCTGCTTTCCTTCATGTGTGAAGTCACAGGGCTTCTGCTCGGACTGTCGGGGAGGCCATTACAGGGCCTCTGCCTGGGCTCGCTCACTGGGAGAGTGTGAGTCTGTGCTCCTTTCTGCTTGGCATTGCTTTCTTTGCTGTCACATTTCGGATCTATGTTCGCCTTTGCTTTCCGTGACAACCGCTCGGTTCTCGTGGCTGCTCCTGGCAGGGCTTTCCATTTTCGTTTTCCTGGGGCAAGGAGTTTCCTCAAGGCATTTCCTGCGTGCCAGCAGCAGGTGTCCCCGTCATCTTCCTGTAGCTGGCTGGGGCACATCTGACTCCTGCACTTCTTGTTTGGAGGGGACTTTCGGTCTGGAAAGAAGCCTTTCCCTGCACTTCCTTGCCATAACTGCATTGTCATAGCCTGCTGCATAGTGGTGCAGGTGTCTTGTCTTTTGTTGCAAGCGTCCCCTGCGTGTGGGGATGGCTGCCTGATGCCATCTGTGCTGTGCGGGTGGTACGTGGCATGCGCACCTGCATGTGATGCGATTCCATTGCACAGAATCGCTGTGCTGTGCTGGCCTTGTGCTCTTCTTGTGCTAGGGGCAGGGGTCTGGCATAGAAGATTTTGTGAGTACGCTGAGGGGCTGGGATCATGGGGGAGAGACAGTGCTCATTATGTCGCTAGAAGAGCAATGTGTTCTGATTACACCCAGCCAGGTGTGACCTTGCTTTCTTCTGGTTTGTACTTGCAAGGTTTATGTGATCTTTCATCCTCCCAGTATCAGAAACGGTTGATGAGCCGCTTAACAGTTAGTTTTCCCCCTTTTTTAGAGAGGCTTTACAGTATTGCAGGCGAAAGGTTTTGTCGTGCTCTCTGTCGGCACTGCTGGCTGTGATGCTCCTATGGGAGGGACGTGGCTGCAGTCAGCTGGCCAGCTTAATAAAGGCTCTGAGAATTGAAATCTTGCGCTGGTGGTGTATCCCACTGATTGAGCTCATAACAGTCTCATTGGGACCCTGGGCGTGTGCAGTGACGACAGGTACGGTGCCTGCCTTGTACTGTTGGTCAGGAGCCATTGTGGCCCCTCGTTGTGCTACTGTCGTGACCTCGTCTGCAACGATTGGTTCGCATTGCTAGGTTCCTCTGGGTTCCATGTCCTTGTTTCCTTCTTTTCCTGTTGAACCCCTTTAAGGGCTTTCTGTGCTTTGTTGCGTTGCGTGGCATGCACTGCCTTTCTGCTGTTGGAGGGGTGCTGCTCCCGTGCTTTGCTGCATTTGGTGGTGTGCTTTCCTTTCTTGGGAG
>NW_005874673.1:0-14700 GCF_000147115.1 Myotis lucifugus
TCAGAAATTTGCTGCAACTTGCCGGAACCGGTTTGGCTCGGTGGATAGAGCGTCGGCCTGCGGACTGAAAGGTCCCAGGTTCGATTCCGGTCAAGGGCATGTACCTGGGTTCCGGGCACATCCCCAGTAGGAGATGTGCAGGAGGCAGCTGATAGATGTTTCTCTCTCATCGATGTTTCTAACTCTCTATCTCTCTCCCTTCCTCTCTGTAAAAAATCAATAAAATATATTAAAAAAAAAAAGAAAGAAAGAAATTTGCTGCAACTCAAGGAACTTTTAACTTTTGAGTTGTCTAGTCTCCAGTGGGCAGGGAGATCTCAGTCTCTAGTTGGAGTCCATGTGAGTCATCACCCCTCAATTCCAACCCAAACCCCTGAACCTGCACCTGTAATTTAGGTGCTAAGCAGCCAAGGATCCCTTCTAGTTAAAAGCCTGTGTTCCTTACCGTATGTTCCATAATACATGTAACTATGTTTTTAAATTTTATCAATTAAAAAATTGCTGTTTTTAATGACACAAATTACTAATAGAAAATTCTTAATAAGTTCTACTTACTCATTTTATGTAATCTACTATTATTTTCCAGTCAAAACCAATTGGTTGTTTTTCTTGTCCTTTTTCATTCAGGGTGACCGCCTAACTCGAATGAATCAAGCAGCAAAATCTTTCCTGCTGCAAGCTATTGAAAATGGAACCTGGGTGGGGATGGTGCACTTTGATAGTAATGCCTACATTATAAATGAACTCATCCAAATAATAAGCACCAACGAAAGAAATATGCTCTTGAACAGCTTGCCTACAAATGCTGATTGGGGAACTTCCATCTGCGCTGGAATTGATGCAGCATTTCAGGTGAAAATCATACTGCATATATAGTTTGTTTGTTTTTTATCATTAGAACATTTTTCTATTAGTGCTGCTGCACATACTTACTAATTTTAACATAACTAATTCTAAGAAATACAGAACTAAGAACTTTAAAAATTCACTTGATTTTCTTTATGGGTCAGTGAATCAATGAATAAACTGATGGATAAATATCCTATCTAATAAAAGAGAAACATGCAAATTGACCATAACCCAGACACCCTTCCCATTGGCTAATCGGCAGGATATGCAAATTAACTGCCAACCAAGATGGCGGCCAGCAGCCACGCAGCTGAAGCAAACAGGAGGCTTGCTTGCTCCAGTGATGGAGGAAGCTAAGGTTCCCCGCCTGCCGCAGCCCAGCTCTGAGCTGCACGCTAAGCAACTACGTTGCAATTATAGAAGCTAAACAAGCTCCAGAAACCTGCTTTCAGCCAGCCGGGCCTCAGAGCTTAGAGCTGCTGTGATGGCAACAGAGTTTCAATTATAGAAGCCAAACAGACCCAGAACCTGCTTTCAGCCCTCAGAGCTGGAGTCGGCTCTCAGCTCCAGTGACAGCTATAGAAGGTCAATAAATCCCAGAATAAAAAATAAATAAAAAAAAGGAGAGGCTGGGAGCTTAAGTTGCCCTCCAGCCTGAAAACGGCTCTCAGGCCCTCACCCAGACTGGCCAGGCACCCCAGTGGGGACTCCCACCCTGAATGGGGTGTGACCAGCTGCAAACAGCCATCAGCCCGTCATCCAGGCTGGCCAGGCACCCAAGCGGGACCCCCACCCAGATCTGGGACACTTTCAGGGCAAACCAGCCGGCCCCCACCCGTGCACCGGCCTCTATCCTATACTACAGGCAGGGCGGGACAGCGCAAGCTGCCATCCGGGGCCAGTGTGCAGCCCTGGGCAGCGGGGCATAAGCCCCGCTCCCAGCCAGGACCCCTGTGTGCCACCTGAGCCCCAAGACGGGACCCCCGTGCCGCCTAAGCCCCGCACTGCTAAGCCCCGCCCCCAGCCAGGATCCTATGACTATTGGAGAGCAGGAAAGTGCCGCTGGGCCCTGGGTCGCTGTGGTGATCCGGCCATCAGTAAGTAGAAAAGTGCGGCCTGTAGGCAGCCCCCAGCTGCACCTGATCCGGGAGCAGGAAAGCAAGCCCGACCTGCAGGCAGTCCCCAGCTGGGCCTGATCTGGGAGCAGGAAAGCAAGCCTGGCCTGCAGGCAGCCCCAAACTTTCCCTGCTCCCCGGTCGCCATGGTGATCCGGGAGCAGGAAAGCAAGCCTGGCCTGCAGGCAGCCCCAAGCTGTGCCTGAAATAGGAGCAGGAAAGCCCAGCCTGCGGGCAGCCCCCAGCTGGGCCTGCTCCCCAGTCGCCATGGCGATCCGGGAGCAGGAAAGCCCGGCTTGCAAGCATCACCCCCATCCTGGCCATAGCTCAAGGGAGAGTACAACATGCAGTGGAGGCCAGGATCCTGAGAGATCAACACAGAGGGGCTCCTGCTCCAAGCCTCCATGGTGTGGCTGGGGGCAGGCCCCCAGCAGGCACACACACACACACACAGTGCCTGCTCTGAGCCTCCAATGTGGCTGGGGGCAGACCCCCAGTGGGGACACACACACACACACACACACACACACACACGGCAACTGCTTTGAGCCTACATGGCGGGGCTGGGGGCAGGCCCTAGCAGACAGACACACACACACACACACACACACACACACACACATACACGGGACACCTGCTCCGAGCCTCTGCTGCCAGACTGTGGCCATTAGTAGGACATCCACTGAGGGCTCCCGGACTGTCAGAGGGGCAGGCTGGGCTGAGGGAACCCCACCCCCCAGTGCACGAATTTCATGCACCGGGCCTCTAGTATTAATATAAGAATGCCACTAGAATATAAGTCCAATAAAGTCAGGAACTTTATGGTTTGTTTACATGTTCTTTTACCTTGCAATAGTCATTGCTCAATAAATGTTAGTTAAATAAATGAGTGATTGAGCATCAAAAGTCATCAACTTTTAAGGCAATGAAACAAGTTAAATGGTGTGATTCCACTTTGGGCCAATCCTCGTTTCAGTCTCTGACATTCAGATAAACTGATGTTTACCTACTAAGCAGATATAGCAGGACTGTTAGTCATAGGGTAAGGAATATTGGTGAGAACATGAGTTTTGATATCAAAGTACTGACTGCTATTTACCAGTTTTGGGGTCTTAGGCAACATTTTCAGTATCTTTGGATTCTCAATGCCTTATCTATAAAATATAGGCAAATAAGAATGTCTACTTCATAGGATTATCATGATAATTAAATGAAATGATATATTTACATACATAGAACAATATTAAATATATTACATAGTAAATATATAATTTACAACTATTATTATAAACCTCATTTTCTTCCAAATTGTATCTTGAGCTTATAATTAATATCAAATGTGTCATTTTCCTGCTTAGAAATCTTCATGCTTCCCTCACAGTCTATAAAATTATATCTGAATTCCTCAGTCTGATGCTATTCAAAATGTCTCTCACCCCCTCAGTAAAACTGCTCTCATCTCTTTCTCCAGCCTATAGTTCTCAATTCTCCTTTCTAATGCTCTATGCTTTAACCCAGTGGTTCCCAACCTTTTTTTGGCCATGCCCCACCTAAGCATCTCTAAAAATCCCAATGCCCGCCCTGTGACATATGATTATTATTCAAAAAGTGAACTCATATTCACGTGGAGGAAGCTTAAAGGGCCATTAACTTAGTCTAAACAAGCTTACAAAGAATATGGCATTCATGAAAGAGAAAAATAAAAGAACAAAAGGACAGTTAAGTACTGAGGAAGAAATCATTAAGAAATTGTTAAAAAGAATAATAATAATATGAAGTGATATGAAAAGATAGCAAATAAAGTTTCAAAACATATAATAGAGAACTGAAATGCATAAATATGTCATAATATATATTTACATACTGTATATGAGGACCCTAGAACCATATGCAAAAAATTCACTGTTAATAACTCATTCTTGAATTGCCCCCCTTCAAAATCAAATTGTTCCCGTGGGGCAACCACTGTGCCCCATGTTGGGAACCACTGCTCTAACCCAGTTACTGCACACATTGTTCTCCAAGCCCACCATGCACTGACAGCCTCTGTTCATTTGCCCAGGCAATTCCTCTACCTAACATGTTTCCTTCTTTCCATTTTTGCATGTTAAGATTCTACTGATTCTTCAAAACCTTGCTCCTTCATGTAGCATTTCCTGCTTTTCCAAACCCTATTAAATCTCTCTCATTTATAATTTGCATGGCATTTTAGTGTAGCTTTCTAACATCAAGTCCTACTTAAAACTCTAATTATCATTACTAGTTGTAACACCAAGCATGATTCTTCATCTCTATAGTCATCAATTACCTCATTAGTAATAAATATATGTTTATAATGGAGTAATAAATATATGTTTGTTCATATTTTAATTTATTTAAGATACTAGAGGTCTGGTGCATGACATTTGTGCACTGGGGGGGGGGGGGGCCTCAGCCTGGGTTGCACCCCCTCCCAGGGAAAGGGCCTAAGCTGACAGTCGGACATCCCCCAAGGGGCCTTAGTGCTGCCACGAAGGTAAGAGAAGGTCCCGCCACCACCGCTGCACTCACCAGGCATGAACCTGGATTCTGGCTGAGCAGCACTTCCACCAGGGGGCAGCGGGGAGCTCCTGCATTGAGGGTCTGCCCCCTGGGGGTTAGTGTGCATCCTAGGGACCGGTCATTTCACCATTCGGGCGATTTGCATATTAGCCTTTTATTATATAGGATATTTATTATATTAAGTAGAGGGCAAACATATAATATATTATAATTTATTCAACATATATTTATGTAGCAAGCAAAGCTTCCCTGTTCTTATGGCTCATGCAATTTCAGTGGGGAACCGATAGTACATAGGTAGATAAATGAATAAAAAAAATAACTGTAGATTGTGAAGATAGTATTGTGAAGAAACCAAACAAGGTGATGTGACAGACTAACTGGGAAAGGAGGGGCAGTGCCTACTTTAGGTGAAGAGGCCACTGAGACTCTCTCTGAAGAGTAACATTTAAGCTATGACTTGAAGGATGAGAAAGCCATTGTTTCAGGCAGAAAGGAAAGTGCAAAGTCCCTTAAGAAAGAGGTGGAAAATAACTGGATTATTCTAAAAATTGATAGAGCTAGTGGCACTGGTGTTTGACAAATGAGGGCATATGAAATGTAGTTGGCAGGTAGATAATGGCTAGATCTTCCAAAGCTTAAAAAAATAACCAAAAAAAAAACAAAAACAAAAAAAAACAAAAAATAAAAATAAAAAATAAAATAAAAATAACCATGTAGTTCCTGTTGAATCTCCAGCAGCCAAGACAGCGACTAACATATTAAATGCTCAGTGAGTAACTAATACAAGAAAGGGAGAGTTGAACAAGAGAAATCTACTTCATCTTTGGATATTCATTTTTTCAATGAAATTTGTAGGGGGGAAGTGATGAGGATGCTATATAAATATTGTAAATGTATAAAAACATTTCCTATTTCTTAGTTTGGTTTTAGTGCATGTCAGAGCATATTTCCCCAAAAATGCTGTGTGTGTGTGTGTGTGTGTGTGTGTGTCTATGTGTGTGTGATTATTTCCTTAAAACATGCAAAAATTTAAATGAGGATGTTCATATTGTTCCCCGACCCCAAGTTTATTAGGGATTTCTACATTCCAAACCCTTTCTGCAAATCTACGCACATCTCCATTCCAAGTCCATGAAAGCCACTGATAAATTAGTCATATTTATCTCTTGGCCTGCACTCAGTTTCTCATAATGGTGCACCAAGAAGCCACTGCCAATTAAATGTGTCAGAGAAGATGAAATGCAGTTGCTATCCTGTGACAAATTCTCTTTATCCTTTTCTACAGGAGCCTAGATTCAGAAATCTGAGTGTAAACTGATTGGCTCTATAGGAAAAGGGTTCAAGCTACCAATAGAATTCCATCTCAATAAACATAATTCATGTATTCTCGGAGCACCATCAATATACTTAGTTTTGTGCTTGTTAGATTTAGAAGTAAAATAAAAGATATATAACAAGATCCCTAATCTTGACCTGCTTAGAACTTCCTATACTCTTTTTCTATATGTATACTGAGGGTTTCCTAATTTGAAATCATAATTTGTTTTTTTAAAATATTGAAGTGGTTTCTTAATGCATTTAGCTGTCTATGCAACAGATTTTATACACTGAAGCCTTCTCAGAGGGAAGTCTGGTCAAAGAAAGAAGAGAAATATTTAATGCCACACTCTGCAATTATACTTTTGGTATCTGGTTGACCTGACTTCTCACGCTGAGATATCACTGATTCTTAACCCAAAGCCCTGGTCCCTCATAACTTCACTTGAGCAAACATTCCCTAAAGCAGACAGACAGAAAATAGAGTCATGTTGAAGTTACCTTGGGGTTTGCTGACTGCAGATCCTACAATTTTAAAACGGAAGCTTTCTATTCTTTTCTGGGTACTTTTATTTTCTCTGTACACCTTTTCCTAATATCCCATAAGTCTAATTGATCTAGGAACCTATGGTAATTATGCTCTGATTATGTTTACAGATAATAAGAAAAAGATACTCCCAACTAGATGGATCTGAAATAGTGCTGCTGACTGATGGGGAGGATAGCACTGCAAAAAATTGTCTTGATAAAGTAAGAGAAAGTGGGGCCATTATTCACTTCATTGCTTTGGGACCATCTGCTGATCTTGCAGTCAGAGAGATGAGCAATGTAACAGGTAAAATGTGACCTATATATTCTAGTCCTTTAATAGCAATGTGTAAGTGTAGAGACTGACAACTCAACTTCTCTTGAGTTCTGAAGGCACAGTGCCAGGAACTAGGGACCAGAGTTAAACCACACCTGATCTCTGTTTTCAAGATGCTCAGAGTCCTGCTGGCTAGAGAGACAAATAAAACTACTAATCAGGTACATATTCAGATAACATTCCTCCATAATGGGGGGAATCTCTAGAAGTCAAGCTCTGTGTGAGCCGAAGAAGCCATTAATTCTCCCAGGGTTGTATAAAATCTGAGAAAGAAGGCATGAGAGACAAAGTGACATCTGAGCTGCGCCTTCAATAAAATGTTGAATTTCAATGGAGGAAAAAGGGGTTAGAAAAGATGATCAGGTCATGAGTAAAGAAGTCATGTTGGGATGACAATGAAAGGCACATGGAGGGATAGAAATCCATGAGAGGAGAGATTACTTTGGCTGCAGGTGTAGGGCGCGGAGGGAATGGAATTCACAGAGGCTCAGTATGAATAGATGTTAACAAATAAGTTTTTAGATAAACATTTACATTGGTAGCTGTTATCTTAGATACAGAGACAGCTGATGAAAATGGACATGTGCCTTCTTAAATATAGTAGAGAACACATAATTTACAACTTTATGGATATCAATTATTATATATTGAGTTGGCTTCTATTGTTACCAAATACACACTTGCTTTTTAAAAAATTCTTTATTGTTTAAAATATTTCATATGTTTTCTTTTCCCCCCATTAACCTCTTCCCAGCTGTTCTCACCCCCCAGCACATGCCCTCACCCCTCTACTGTCTGTGTCCATGCGTTATGCTTATATGCATGCATACAAGTCCTTCAGTTACTCTCCCCCGACCCCACTCCCTCCTCCAACTTCTCTCTGAGGTTTGAGGGTCTATTCGATGCTTCTATGACTCTGAATCAATTTTTGTTGATCAGTTTATGTTGTTCATTATATTCCACAAATGACTGAGATCATGTGATACTTATCTTTCACCGACTGCTTTATTTCGCTTAGCATAATGCTTTCCAGGTCTGTCCATGCTGCTCCAAATGGTAAAAGTTCCTTCTTTTTACCACAGTGTAGTAATCCATTGTATAGATGTACCACAGTTTTTTAATCCACTCATCGGCTGATGGGCACTTAGGCTGTTTCCAGATCTTCTCTATGATAAATTGTGCTGCTATGAACATAGGAGTGCATATATCCTTTCTGACTGGTGTTTCTGATTTCTTCGGATAAGTTCCTGGAAGTAGGATTACTGGGTCAAATGGGAGTTCCATTTTTAATTTTTTGAGGAAACTCCATACTGTCTTCCATAATGGATGCACCAATCTGCATTCCCACCAGCAGTGCACAAGGGTTCCTTTCTCTCTGCATCCTCGCCAGCACCTGTTGTTTGTTGATTTGTTGAGGATAGCCATTCTGACAGGTGTGAGATGGTACCTCATTGTTGTTTTGATTTGCATCTCTCAGATGATTCGTGACTTTGAGCATGTTTTCATATGTCTCTTGGCCTTCTGTATGTCCTCTTTCCAAAAGTGTCTATTTAGGTTCTTTGCCCATTTTTTGATTGGATTGTTTATCTTCCATTTGTTACATTGTATGAGTTCCCTATAAATTTTGGAGATTAAACCCTTATCAGATATAACATTGGCAAATATGTTCTCCCATGCAGTGGGCTTTCTTGTTGATGGTTTCTTTTGCTGTGCAGAAGCTTTTTATTTTGATGTAGTCCCATTTGTTTATTTTCTCCTTAGTTTCCATTGCCCTAGGAGCAGTATTGGTCAAGATATTGCTACAGCAAATGTCTGCTATTTTGGTGCCTATAGATTCTTCTAAGACTTTTAAGGTTTCCTGTCTTATGTTTAAGTCCTTTATCCATTATGGGGGTAAGGTGGGGGGGTTAGTTTCATTTTTTTGCATTTATCTGTCCAATTTTCCAACACCATCTATTAAAGAGACTGTCTTGACTCCATTGTATGCTCTTGCCTCCTTTGTCAAATATTAATTCAGCATAATGTCTTGGGTTGAACTCTTGGTTCTCTGCTCTGATTCATTGGTCTATATGTCTGTTCTTGTGCTGGTACCAGGCAGTTTTGAGCACTGTGGCTTTGTATTATAGCTTTATATCTGGTACTGTGATCCCTCCAACTTTGTTCTTCTTTCTCAGGATTAATGCGGCTATTGGGGTCTTTTTTTATTCCATACTAGAGGTCCAGCACTCAATTGAAATCACATGCAAGGAGGCACCCCATGGGCCTCAGCAGGAGTCAGGCCAGACTGCTGCATCCACCGCAGGCAGCCCGGACTGACTAGCGCCATGGGCCACCAGGATCCGCGCCTGATTCCGCCCCTACCCCCCCCGCCCCCCCCCCGCCACCCTCACGCTCACTGCCCCCCCGCCAGCCCCTTGCCTGTGTTAGCTCTGGGCCCCCATCTCTGTCTCTGTCTCTGTCTTCGTCTCCACTCCAGACCTCACCTGTGCGCATAACAGGTTTACTGTTACCTTAAAAATCACTTAATTGTGATAAGTACTTATTTTCTAGAAAGCAACCTAATAAATATATTTATATTTTAGGAGGAATACATTTCCTTGCTTCAGATGAAGCCCAGAACAATGGCCTCATTGATGCTTTTGGGGCTCTTACATCAGGAAATGCTGATATTTCCCAGAAGTCTATTCAGGTCTGAATTCCAATTCCTCAGGTTTTTGTGTTTGTATTTAGCCATACCAAGAAAAATACTTTGGTTATTATAAGTTTTGAGTTCTATATTTTCTCAAATTAAGTTATTAATTAAAATCAAAACTAAGTATGTAACAGAAATCCATGGCCATTCTTCAGATATGGCCAAATTAAGTAGTAAAATAGTAGTGAAATAGCAGATTTTTTTTTCTTTTTCTTCTTACATAGAGTTTAGTTAAGGAATAACATTAAAATGTTAAATTTTGCTGTAGTCGGTTTGGTTCAGTGGACAGAGCGACAGCCTGAGGACTGAAGGGTCCCGGGTTTGATTCCGGTTAAGGGCACATGCAGCTGATCAATGATTCTCTCATCATTGATGTTTCTCTCTCTCCTTCTCCCTTCCTCTCTGAAATCAATAAAAATATATATTTTTAAATGTTAAATTTTTCATAAAATATAGACTTTGCCCAATAATATAGCATCCATTTTTCTATGAATACATAAAAATATATCATAGTTTCAAGATTTCTCTCACCTTTTACTGCTGTGAAATAAATTTAGGTTAGGTGAGTGATGTCAAGAACTTGAATTAGAAATGGAAGGAAAGTATCTTGGAAAGAAATTTATCTGAAGAAAGAAAATGAATAATCATTACAGATCGAAAAAATTAGGATTTCCTTTATGTCTTCAACCACTCTTTTCACTGGCTTTCTATTTTATTCACCTCTCTTCTGAACTCAACTCCTTTTTTCACCTGTGTTTAAATAACACCCTCATTTTCTGTTAATTAGATTCAAAAACTTTGACTAAACTTTGATTCTTCATTCATGTCCAATGTAAAATGTCAACACAGACTATTTCTTTGAAAGTATTTTTTACAAAATTATGTTTTTATCCCTATCCATTCCCACCAAATCTACATCATGTCACCTTATTTGAAAACTTGTCTTCCATCTTCCAGTTCATTAGGTCTATGCCTATATTAAAACTTGACATGATCACCTAAACAAACCTATTTTCCTCTGGTCTCCAATAATGAAGAGCACATAAATTATAGGATGCAGGATTAGGATTGTATGTGCAGATTGATGTTGAGATCTGGTTTGTAGCTTCACCTTGCAAACAGATTAAAAGTTCATCTGGAATCTAGCTTGGTAATGTATGGAGAATAAGTTGAAGGAGAAGAAAACTAATTTCTGAGGGTTTCAACCTGATTGATTTAGAAAATGATAATACTATTTTCTAAAGTTGACAGGTAAAGAGGGAGAACTGAACTTGAAGATATTGTTTTGTGTTCTGTTTAAACCTTAGTGATTTTTAGTGGATGGTGGGACATTAAAATGGAATATCATAAAGAAATTTTAAATATAAGAGTGGGATGTGGAAAATCAGCTAGAAAAAGGTCATTTTCATACAGGAAGTGGTCAAACTTTTAAACGTGGACTTCTTAAACTGTATGGAAGGGGCAGGAAGGTTTTGTTTCCCTCACTTAAAATGGCAGCTGGAATACAGAGGAAAGGTTGCTTCCCACTCTTTACTCAGTTACTGTCCCCTAGTACTGCTATTTAGTCAAAGCTTTCTAACTTTCTTACACGTTCTTGATGGGGAGTCTAAAAAAAGTCACTCACATTCAGATTAACTTGATATTACTTGGTCCACTTTACAGAGGACTGAGATTTTTGTCACTGCGATGATGTTTCAATGGTAGAATTCACTCTCTTATCTCAGTACTGATATGGAGGTATTTCTGGTTAAGGACTAGGTTAGAATAGAAGTTGAGTTTCCCATCATTTCCTGGAATGACACATCTGTAGAAAGCACTTTCTTGGTCAGTAGGTAAAATTCGCTGTACTTTACTTAGAGCCATCCTCAAAAACTTGAAAAACTTTCTTTGAGGCTCCTCTCAAAGAAAGATCCTAACATGCACTTCTAAATATTCCAACCTTCATAAATATCCTTTTGCTCTATTTACACTCTTGCTGAACATGTTTATTGTTCAGGGCTACTAACTCTAGGGTGTGTGAAAAAGTTCATGAAGTTTTCACATCAGGAAAATATCCATGAGTGCTTGTCTCATTACTTGCTGGTCCTCACCTAACTATGTCTCTACTCAAATACTAGTACTGTAGCCACCATCATGAAGATGGGTAAACTGAGGGTTTCTCTCTCTCTCTCTCTCTCTCTCTCTCTCTCTCTCTCTCTCTCACACACACACACACACACACACACACACACACACACACACACACATACACACTACAGCTAATTCTTCTTTGACATTGTAGCATCCTATAATGCTAAAATCTCAGGTGGGTGTATATGAAAACAACTGGGAAAAAATAACACAGCCATGTCTCCAACTGTAAAACCCATTCTCCTGCTCTAATGGTTTTAACTCAGATCCCATATGTCCATACTTTCTGATTAACAACTGTCATATCCCAATCAGCTGTCAGAGAGATCACAAGGCTACGGAGGTATGCCCTATATAAGCTTGTTCGCAGGCCAGGAATTAAGAACTGTTTTTTTTTTAAAAAGAAAAAAGAATAAAATTACTCTTTTCTCCAGTCACTAATTTTAAAATATATATTTATACAGATTGAAAGTAAGGGATTAACACTCAGTGATAATCTCTGGATGAATGGAACTGTAATAATTGATAGCACTGTGGGAAAGGACACATTCTTTCTCATCACATGGTTAAAACAGCAGCCCATTATTTCTCTCTTGGATCCCAATGGAACACCAATGAAAAATTCCACAGTGGATGCTGCTTCCAAAATGGCCTATTTCAGTATTCCAGGAACTGCAAAGGTAAGCAATCAGCTTTTTTATTTCCACATAAATCAATTTCATAGCTAAAAATACATTGTTTAATGTCATAAATATGAGTACCAATACTTGTATCATCTTCAAAATTTAAATAAAATACAATGTACTTTCTGTGTCTGTATGGTCCTGAAAATTATGGTGGCAGGAAAAGGAAAGAAGAATGTATGCATTAGGAGGAAGGAAGAGAAGGGAAAAATTAGATAGGCTAAGAATAATTTTAAGGAGGCAATGCAGGAAATCTGTACAGCTTATTAGTATTACCAGATCATAGAATAAAGAATTAAAAATCTCTGAACTCCATAAGGCCAAGACCAAGGCAAACTTTCCAAAACTTATTTTTCCCAGCTGAGATTTCACAAAGTTTGGACACCATGCATGACAATAGCCAGGATGCCCTGTCCAAATTGCCTTCATTTTCATCCATTTACCTTAAAAAAAAAATCTCAAAAATTTCAAAACCCTGTTTATTCTGCAACATATTTCTAAGATTTATTTTAGAGTAAATAAATGGAAACACAAAAAAATAGCTTGATCTGATATTCTACTTCCATTGAATTTTTAGGTGGGTGTTTGGACTTACAGTCTTCAAGCCAAAGCAGACTCAGAAACATTAACTATAACAGTTAATTCTCGAGCAGCAAATTCTTCTGTGGCCCCAATCACAGTGAATGCTAAAATGAATAAAGACACAAACAGCTTCCCCAGCCCAATGATTGTTTACGCAGAAGTTCTACAAGGGTATATACCCATTCTTGGAGCCAATGTGACTGCATTCATTGAATCAAGTAGTGGAAAAACAGAAGTTTTGGAACTTTTTGATAATGGTGCAGGTAATTTACAGTGTTTTCCTTTTTTAAAGAATAAGCCTATATTTTCATAACTTAGGATATGTTATGGGTCCCGTGACAGTATGGGGGAGTGAGAAACACCAAGAAAACTGATGCAGATTGTGAACAACAGGGACAGCAAGAAATTCTATTCAGGTAAAACCTACAAAGTGTTGCCTCAAACTGATTGTCAAACTGCAGCGGGAAGGCCAGGGAGGGTTGGGGGGCAGGAGGGAGGGGGGTAAGAGATCACCGAAGGACTTGTATGCATGCATATAAGCATAACCAATGGACATAAGACACTGGGGGGTAGGGGAGGCCAGGGGATTGTCAAGAGCGGGGGGAAAAAAGGACACATATGTAATACCCTTTGTAATACTTTAAGCAATAAAAAAACCTACAAAGTGATTAGCAAGTGTCTTGCACATAGTAATACTCAATAAATGTTATTTACTGTCATTATTGTTCATCATCTAGACAACCAATGTCTGTCACCAGATAGAAAGGTCTCACTCAACAAACTGAGAACAGCATCAAGAATTCTGAACAAGTGTTTCTTGGGGGCACATCATCAAGAAAGTCTGGCCAGAGAGAGTGAAACACAGAAGCCATGAGGGGTTAAGGGGTAGATCCTGGGCCCCCAGCAGGGAAGAGGAACAGGCAAGAGTAATTCCCAAACTGCAAATACAGTCCTGGGAACTGAGGCCCAAGGGCAGGCAGAGCTGCCACAAGACAGGAGGAGACATTACAACAGCATCAGATACCAGGTTTGACTAGCATGAAACAAGACACAGTGTGGGCCATGCTCTCTCCCTGGTGTGCATGGGTGAGCAGTGCTTAAAGATCTTTTTCACGGTCTGGGTTATTCTGGGAACTGAACATTCTTTTCAGAGTTCAGTGAGCAAGGAAAAAAACAACAACACCAATTTGATAGACATCTGGATTACCATGGATTTCTATCAGTATCTTATGCAATGTAATTAATTCAGACCATTTATAATCCTATCATCAAGAGCTGGCCCGTGAAAAATAGGGAGCTCATTCTAAGGGATATGCTTACAAAGGATATATGCTTGACTTGGAAAATGCATAAATTTCTCTTTTTCTTTACAATAATAATTCATTCCTTAATTTCTATAACAAGGTGCTGACACTTTCAAGGATGATGGGGTCTACTCCAGATATTTTACAGCTTATTCAGAAAACGGCAGATATAGTTTAAAAGTACGAGCTCATGCAGGAGCAAACACTGCCGCACGAAATTTAAGGCATCCACCAAACAGAGCTGCATATATACCAGGCTGGGTAGTGGATGGTGAGTAACTCATGATATCTGAAACACAGTGCTGGCCGGAATACTTGTGAGATGATATGGTTAAGGCTTCAAACATTTTACAACTCAAAGTATAGCTTTTCCCATTTCTGGAATGAAATTCTCAGTCATACTGAGATTTGCCTTTAAATTAACCTATGCTTTGGTACAGTGTCTGGCATTCAATAAATGTCAGCCATTAAATTAATTTGGAGTACCTTACCTACAGCAACAATAATATGCCAGATTTTCAACTAAGGGTGAAGGCAACTGGCTAATATATTATGTACCTAAGCATAAGCCAGGGAGTAAACATTTATTTTGAATATTTTTATTAAGTCAAAAGAAAAA
>NW_005874674.1:0-14697 GCF_000147115.1 Myotis lucifugus
ATCCATTGGGTGCCTCCTACACACGCCCTGACCAGGGCCCGGGCCGGGGAGGAACCTGCCACCGAGGTACAGGCCCTTGACCGGAATCGAACCCGGGACCCTTCAGTCTGCAGGCCAACTCTCTATCCACTGGGCCAGTTCCATATTTCTGGACACTGACTCAGTTGTGTTCTGTTAAAACTTTTTTTTTCCACCCCTAACAGTGTCTTGGACATTCTGTAACTTTCCAGTCAGTTCTGATGACAAAAGTCAGCCTGATCTGTCCTAGCCGGTTTGGCTCAGTGAATAGAGCATATATGCCTGTGGACTGAAGGGTCCTGGGTTCGATTCCAGTCAAGGGCACATGCCTGGGTTGCAGGTTCAATCCCCAGTAGGGGGCGTGCAGGAGGTAGCCAATCAATGATTCTCTCTCATCATTGATGTTTCTCTCTCTCCTTCTCACTTCCTCTTTGAAATCAATAAAAAATATATATATATTTTAAAAAATCAGCCTGATCTTACATCTTCAGCTCAAATTTGGCTTAAATCCCAACATCTCCCCTCTCTACGCAGCAAGGTTGGTCTCTGCCCCAGGTTCCCGGCGCAGAGCTCCTGCAACCTCATCATTTCCTCAATGATGGGCATGTCCTCTATTCTAAGGAGGTGACTGGGTGAGCTCCCGGATGGAGGCTGGTCCCCAAAGAGACCAAGCCAGAGAGTTCCATAGACGCTTGGAACCTTCTCCCCTCTGGGGAAGAGAAAGAGGCTGGAAATGGAGTTAAGGGTGGATCACGCCTACATGACGAAGCCTCTGTAAAGATCTCAACCTACGGGGCTCAGAGATGAGTGGGAATCATTGATCGGCTGCCTCCTGCACGCCCCCTACTGGGGATCGAGCCCACAATCTGGGCGTGTGCTCTTGACCAGAATAGAACCTGGGACCTTTCAGTCCTCAGACCAACGCTCTATCCACTGAGCCAAACTGGATGGAGGTTCCCCACCCCTTGCCCACCCTTGCCCTGTGCATCTCTCCCACCTGGCTGCTCCCTGTAACATCCCTGTATAATAAACCAGCACATGTAGGTAAGGGTTTCCCTGAAATCTGTGAGCCGTTATGAAATGATCCAACCCAAGGAGGGGGTCATCAGAACCCCCAGTCTACTGCCGACAGGCCAGGAGCACATACGGCAAGTGGGCTTGTGTCTGGCGGCTGACTGTCGGGAGAGGGGCTGACTGCAGGACTGAACCCTTCACCTGTGGGTTCCGGTGCTGCCTTGAGGTAGAAGGTGTCAGCATTGAGGTCAATTGTAGGGCACCCAGCTGGTGTCAAAGACTCTGATGTGTGGAAAGCCCACAGATCTGGGGTCACAAGTGTGGGAGGGAAAGAGGAACACACAGGAGGGGTTTTGTCCGTTGCACTGTGGGAGGAGGACATAGCGTTTGTGTCCGGAAAGTCCTCACTTTTGCTCCACGAGAGATCCCAGTGTTTGGACACCTGCCACGCGGAGGGTTAGCCAGAGAGGCCGTTTCAGCCAACAGGAGGCCAGAGCTGTGGCCAGTTAGGTCAAGAGTCACCTGTCCCCATACCTGTCCTTCCTCCGCGCCCCAAGACTTTGGGAAACTAAGGGCTCGCAGTGGGAATGAAGGGAAGGTGTGTCGGGGACAACTGGTCTCCGTGTCTCCTCCAGGGAGTCAGGTCCCAGCCTGGACCTCTGCTGGATGGAGGGGGGGGATGATGGGATTTAAACCAAGTCTGAGCTGAAGGTGTGAGATCAGGCTGATTTTTTTAAAACATATTTTTATTGATTTCAGGGAGGAAGGGAGAGGGAGAGAGAGAAAGAAACATCAATGATGAGAAAGAATCATTGATTGGCTGCCTCCTGCACGCCCCCTACTGGGGATTGAGCCCGCAACCCAGGCATGTGCCCTTGACTGGAATCAAACCCAGGACCCTTCAGTCCACAGGCCGACGCTCTATCCACTGAGCCACACCAGCTAGGGCAGATCAGGCTGATTTTTGCCATCAGAACTGACTGGGAAGTTACAGAATGTCCAAGACACTGTCAGGGGCTTTAAAAAAAAAAGTTTCAACAGAACACAACAGAGTCAGTGATCAGAAATATGGAGCTGTGGCCCGGCCAGCATGGTTCAGTGGTTGAGCATCGACCTATATGAACCAGGAGGCCACCGGTTTGATTCCAGGTCAGGGCACATGCCGGGCTTGCAGGCTCAATCCCCAGTGGGGGGCGTGCAGGAGGCAGCCGATCCATGATTCTCTCTCATCATGGATGTTTCTATCCCTCTCTCTCTCCCTTCTTCTCTGAAATCAATAAAAAAAATCTAAAAAAAAAAAAGAAATACGGAGCTGTGTTATAGTTCTATTTCCTGGAGTTGATAGTCTCAGATAAGTGGTGATAGAGAGTATATGGCAATGCAGAAGGTCCGAGCTGGGTCTTCGGACTGTGGGCCTGGTGGTGTGTGTTTGTTCATATTATTATTTTTTTTTGTCCTTTTCATTGACACAGCGTTGCCTTTCCCGGAAAGAACCGGACAACAGCTCTCCTCCTTCCCTCCAAGTCCCAAGCCATTATTGCACAAGCCAGGACCTTCACACACACATTTCAAAGTCACTGACCCCTGGTCAAACCTGTTGCCTAGCAACACAGCCTTATATAACCTTGCAATTCCTCAGGTCAGGTCAGACACGCGGAAGGCTTGCTCTCCTGGAAAGAATCGGGGGTTGGGGGGTCGGGGGGTTTGGGGGGTCGGGTCAAGGGAGGGAATCAGAAGCTCCTCTAGCGCCCTCCCCACTCTAAGTTGATGAAAAAGAACTCGGGACCTGCAGTGCTATCTATTTTAGTGCCTGAGATCGGATCTCACTTCTGCTATTTTGCGGTGTGACCTTAGGCAAGACCTTGCCCCTCTCTAAGGCCCATATCTCTGAAAGGAGGTGGGTGCGCTGGGCGACCCCATTCCCGAGTCTGTAATGCCATTACTGTGTGTGTCCCGGCTTCTGGGGCCACTTCAGTCCTTGAAGCTCATTCCGTGTTTAGGTTTATTTAAACCTTCACCCGAGGATGTTTTTCCACTGATTTTTAGAGAGAATGGAAAAGAGAGAGAGAAAGACAGACGGAAATATCGACGTGAGAGAAGCACATCGATTGGTTGCCTCCTGCATGAGCCCTGACCAGGGTCCTGGCCAGGGAGGAGCCTGCAACCGAGGTATGTGCCTGGTAGGTCCACAGGCCGACGGTCTATTCACTGAGCCAAACCAGGCAGGGGTGGGCAAACTTTTTGACTCGAGGGCCACAATGGGTTCTTAAACTGGACCAGAAGGCCGGAACAAAAGCATGGATGGAGTGTTTGTGTGAACTAATATAAATTCAAAGTAAACATCATTACATAAAAGGGTACGGTTTTGTTTTTTTTTTAGTTTTATTCATTTCAAACTGGCCGGATCCGGCCCGTGGGCCGTAGTTTGCCCACGGATGACTAGGGCCAAGTATATGCCCTTTTTTTCTTTATTTTGAGAGAGAGAGAGAGAGAGAAACATTGATTAATTGCCTCAAGTTCGGACCCCAACCGGGGATTGAACCTGTAATCTGGGTATGTGCCCTGACGGGGAATCGAACCTGCAACCTTATGGTGTACGGGATGATGTTCCAACCAACTGAGCCACCCAGTTAGGACCATTTTTTTCCTTTTATTCAGTATCCAGAGGCAGGGGCACATTGGCACATGTCAGAGGGGGCCTCCTCCCGGAATCTTCAATTACCTGGTAACTACCTACTCAAGGCTCCTGATTAATCAGGGTTTGGCAAGAGGGTCTTTGGCCAAAAGCGTCCTTCACTTTCTGTATTCGGTGGGGGTGATACAAGCGTTAAACAGCAGAGCCTGGGGTAGTAAGTGCTCGCTGTATGTCAGTCAGTGTTGTGAACACTTTCACAGGTAAACAGCTCTGGAACTGGAGGGGGTCTGTCTCAAGTGCGTGTTATTTCTGGAGTCCTCTCTCGTGCCCATGACTCAGGACACCCGTCCGCCACTCCCCCTGCATGTCCTCAGAAACGCTGACCTGTTCGTTCACAGCTTCGTCCTCTCCGTCTAGGGCAGTGATGGCGAACCTTTTGAGCTCGGCGTGTCAGCATTTTGAAAAACCCTAACTTAACTCTGGTGCCGTGCCACGTATAGAAATTTTTTGATATTTGCAACCATAGTAAAACAAAGATTTATATTTTTGATATTTATTTTATATATTTAAATGCCATTTAACAAAGAAAAATCAACCAAAAAAATGAGTTCGTGTGTCACCTCTGACACGCGTGTCATAGGTTCGCCATCACTGGTCTAGGTTGTCTGTCACCTTTTGACATTACATGCCTTCCCTTCTAAATCTCGCCCTGCTCTGCAGCATCTTTTAAGTATTTATTTATGTCTTTATTTTCTCCTTTGGAGAAAAAAAAAGAAATGTTTATTATCAGATGATATAATTTTTTTTGCATAGACAATCCAAAATAATTTACAGATGGATTATTTAAAATAGGCAAACCTCTCAAAGTTGGTAGATTCAAGGTTAATGTGCAAAGTTCAAGTGTAGCTCTAGCTGGTTTGGCTCAGTGGATAGAGTGTCAGCTTGCGGTCTGAAGAATCCTGGGTTTGATTTTGATCAAGGTCACATGCTGGGTTGCCGGCTCAATCCCCAGTGGGGGGTGTGCAGGAGGCAGCCAATCAATGATTCTTTCTTATTGTTGATGTTTCTCTCTCTCTCTCCCTTCCTCTTTGAAATCAATAAAAATATATTTTTTAAAAATTCCAGTGTATTTCTATATACCAGTATCGACCAAAATATCTCATTTTTTTCCTTTATTTTTATTGTTGACACATTACAGATGCCCCCATTTACCCACCTTTGCCCCCTCCACCAGCCCCCAACCCCCAAATATTCGGTGGGGGTGATACAAGCGTTAAACAGCAGAGCCTGGGGTAGTAAGTGCTGGCTGTATGTCAGTCAGTGTTGTGACTGACATATGTAATATGCCATTTTAATAGAACCAAAAACTATTAAGTACCTCAAGAGAAATCTAACAAAAATATGTATGTCTTCTACGCAAAAGGTTATAAAGCATTATATAGAGCGAACATCTCGAAAGACACAATAAGTGAGAGGTAAGACCATGTAAAATATCGACTGAATTTTATAAAGATGTCCATTGTTCCAATTAAATAGCCTCCTTTTTAAAACTTATTTTCCCATTACAGTTGCCATTCAACATTGCATTCGTTTCAAATGTACAACATACTGATTAGACATTTGTATGCCTTATGCAGTGATCCCCCATAAGTCTAGTACCCACCTGGCACCATACACAGTCATTACAATCTATTTTTTTAAATATATTTTTATTGATTTCAGAGAGGAAGGGAGAGGGAGAGAGAGAGAGAAACATGAACGATGAGAGAGAATCATTGATCCGCTGCCTCCTACTGGGGATCGAGCCCACAACCGGGACATGTGCCCTTGACTGGGATCGAACCAGGGACCCTTCAGTCCCCAGGCCAATGCTCTATCCACTGAGCCAAACCAGATAGGACTCATTACAATCTTACCGACTGTACTAGAGGCCTGGTGCACGGATTCGTGCACCAGTGGGGTCCCTCAGCGTGGCCTGCGGGGATTGGCTGAAACTGGCAGTCCAACACTGCCTGCCACTCCTGCCTGCTGCTCCTGCTCATCCCGGCCCTGCTGCGCCTGCCGCCGCTGCTTAGTAGGTTCGCTGCCGCTCTGCTGTGATTTCTGGGCTGCGGCAGCCAGCTGTGAGCCCTGCGTCTGGAGCCCATCAGTCAGCTGAGCGGCGCTCCCTCTGTGGGAGCGCACTGACCACCAGGGGGCAGCTCCTGCGTTGAGCATCTGCCCCCTAATGGTCAGTGGGCGTCATAGTAACCAGTCAACCGGTCAACTGGTCGCTTAGGCTTTTATATATATAGATTTCCTGCGCTCTACTTCACATCCCCATGACTGGTTTTATGGCTGGCAATTGGTACCTCTAAATCTCTTCCACCTCCATCCCCCTAAACCCCCTCCCATCTTGATCCTGCTGCCTACAAGCCAGATCCGGCTCTCCCCAGAGCCACGGCAGGGGCCCTGCCTGGGTTCTGGCCTGCGGTTCTGAGTCCCTTTAGCCCAGGAGCGCCCCCTTCAGGAAGGAATGCGAAGCCTGGGGAGGGGAGAGGGAAGCTGTGGTTTCCAGCCAGCATGTGTGGCTTCAGATAAATGAATTCACCTCTCTGAGCCTCAGCTATCTCCACAGTGGAGATCCGGTTGATCATACACCACAGCTGTCGTCGGAGGAGATAATTATAAGTCATTGACTCACAATGTGATACATAGGAAGTGCTTACAGATATGAGCTTCCTGCCCTGGCCGGTTTGGCTCCGTGGATAGAGAGTCGGCCTGAGGACTGAAGGGTCACGAATTCAATTCCGGTCAAGGGCACATGCCCAGGTTGCAGGCTTGATCCCTGGCCCTGGTCTGGGCCACCAATAGGTGTGTAGGTATTTCAGTCTCTCCTCCTCCTTCCCACTCTCTCTAAAAATGGATGGAAAGACATCCTCGGGGGAGGATTAACAACAAAAATCCACGAATTTCCTATCCTCCCTTCCTCCTGTTATGACGCTGCCACTTATGTACAGTTTGTGAGCAGAAAAAAATAAACCCTGTTTGACCTGCTTTTTACCCATATTTTTCTCAGCGTTCCTTACAACCTCTTCTGCTTTATTCCTACTTTTTTTTCTGCTCTTCCTGTCTTCCAATGTGTAACATCACTTGTTGTTGTTGTTAATCCTCAATGAGGATATTTTTTTTCCATTATTGTTTTTTTGTTGTTGTTTTTTTTAGAGAGAGTGGGAGGGGAGAGAGAGAGAGAAACATCAATGTGAAAGAGATACATGGATTGGTTGGCTCCTGTACATGCTCTGACTGGAGCCGGGATCAAACCTACAAACGAGATACCTGCCCTTGATGGGGAATGGAACCCACAACCCTTCGGTGCATGGGCCAATGCTCTAACCACTGAGAACACTGGCCAGGGAATTTTTTGTTGTTGTTAATACTCACTCGAGGATTTCTTTCCATTGATTTTTAGAGAGAGTGGCCGGGAGAGGGAGAGACAGAGAGAAACACTGATATGAGAGACACACATCGATTGGTTGCCTCCCGCATGCACCCTGACTAGCGCCAGGGAACCTGCAACCGAGGTACGTGCCCTTGACTAGAATCGAACCCTGGACCCTTCAGTTCATGACCGATGCTCTATCCACTGAGCCAAACCAGCCAGGGCTAATGCAAAGGCCAGAGTCCTTTCTGGGCTCCCCAGTTTTCTGACTGACTATTAACCATCCCCCACGAGGACTGTCCATGAAGCAATCACAACCGTGACCTCGGGGAAGGGACGAAGTGGGGGGACATGCTCTGCAGCGGGAAACAAGACTCCTCTCGCGCTCCCTTCCCCAGCTGGTCGGTTGGGAGCACGCTGTCCGTTTCCTCCTGGTCCCCCTTTGCCGGTGTTCCCGCTCCCAAGCAACCACATGTTTGCTCTCCCCCTGATTTTCAGGCCGACAACGCGTTCACCCCCAGCCTCCGCGTCGCCTCCTGGCCTGAAACCTTCCCCCCAGCCCTGCGGCTGGTCACGCTGGCCTTGGCTACTCTTGACCCCTTTCTGCAACTCGGCTTCTGGTTCCTCTTCTGCAAAACGGAGTGGGCCCGTTTATTTTAGATGAAGATCTGCACACTCTTCCTGTCAAGGGCCAGGCGCTAAGTATCTTCGGCTCCGCAGCTGCCTGAAATCAGCCACAGAGGGCGAGACAGAAAAGCGTGGGGTGGACGCGGCCGGGCTCCAGGAACACTTTGTTAGTGGACACTGACATTTGAATTTCATGTGTTCATGCGTCACAAAACATTCTCTTGACTCTTCCCATTTATTTTTAATAAAATATGTGGTTGGTTTTTTTTTTTATTGATTTCAGAGAGGAAGAGAGAGAGAGAGAAACATCAATGATGAGAGAGAATCATCGGTCATCGGCTGCCCCCTGCACGCCCCCTACTAGGGACCAAGCCCACAACCTGGGCATGTGCCCCAACCAGGAATCGAACCGTGACCTCCTGGTTCATTGGTTGACGCTCAACCACTGAGCCACGCCAGCCGGGCAACTCTTTCCCCCATTTAAAACTTGGCTCTCGCCAAAACCGGTTTGGCTCAGTGGATAGAGCGTCGGCCTGCGGACTGAAAGGTCCCAGGTTCGATTCCGGTCAAGGGCATGTACCTGGGTTGCGGGCACATCCCCAGTGGGAGATGCGCAGGAGGCAGCTGATCGATGTTTCTCTCTCATCGATGTTTCTAACTCTCTATCTCTCTCCCTTCCTCTCTGTAAAAAATCAATAAAATATATTTAAAAAATAAATAAATAAATAAATAAATAAATAAATAAATAAATAAAACTTGGCTCTCGAGTGGCATGAAAATAGACTTGGGGCCAGGCTTGGCCTGGGAGGTTAGCTCGCTTGCCTTGTAGAGACCACCGTCGAGCCATTTTCCAAAGGTTCTCCCACCTTGGAGAAAAAGTGAAACTGTGAGGAATCAGTGAGGGTGGCGCCAGGGCTTCTGAGACAAAAAGTGTATTCTTGTCCTCAGAATAGTGCAGGGGTGGGCAACCCCTGGCACGCGTGCCAAACATGGCACGCCAGTAACTTTTGTTGGCACTCGAAACCCTCTCTTATAATCTTCCATTTACAATTGTGAATCTTTGTTCTCAGTGATGAATTTTGTTAAGTCTCATAATAGGAGTAGCCTGAGGGACGAAAGTAGTAGCTCGTGCATATCTCTGAAGGTCACGAAATATAAACCTGATGTAAAATCTCTGTCATCAGTGATGCAGCAGCCAAAGTCCCACTGATAATATCAGAGACATAAAGTTTTCTGTCGGACTATCAGTGTACATGTATACATTAAAAAATAAATGTATTTTTCATCATCATATACTGTGTTTTTGTCACTCGAATGAATTTTTATTATTTCTTCGAGGTTGTTCACATACGTACACCTTAAGAGATATCAAGTAGGCATAACATGTTCTCAAAAAATTAGGGTTGGCACACAGAAGAATTTTGAGTCAGAGATTTTGCTGGGTTTGGCACGCACTCACAAAAAGGTTGCCCACCCCTGGAATAGTGTATCCAGAGAAGGGTCACTCTGGAGAGAGTAGTCAGGCTGTTGCGGATGCCCGGCCTGGGATGGGATGGCCCATCCTTGGAGGAGTCGACAGAAGAAAGAGAGCGAGGCCTTGTCCTCTGTTCTCCATCCTCTCAGTGATTGCCTTTCTCCCCAGCCTGGTCCCCGTCCCGCCGCCCAGGGGGCTGTCAGTGGAACCTGATTTCTGCATATTCCGAGTTGGTGTCCTTGGCCTGCTGGGCCTCCTGCGGCCGGAGGCCTGGGAAGCTGAGGGCAGCGTAATGGATCTCCTGTTGGCTGTTCCTTGATTCTGGGGCTGGAGGGGACATGTTCCATCCTGGGGAGTTGGCACCTGCAGGAGGGGCCCTGGAAGGGCTGCTGGGCTTGGCCTTTGGACTCCGAGCCTAAAGGGAAAACGACCATCATTCATTCATTCATTCATTCATTCAGCAAATACTTGTGGGTACCACGTGGGAGGCACTGATGGAGGCACTGGGGTTACATCAGGGAGTAAAACAAAGTCTCCGTTCTCACTGAGCCCACGTTCCATCTCCGGACAGAAACAATGAACAAGTAAGTGCCTGTGGTCTAAGCCACTCAGTCTGCGGCTCTTCGCTGTGGCCACACAGACTCACACAGGTCAGCTCCTGTAACCACCATCAGGAGGCAGACAGCTCTAACCCCAAAGAGACCTGGCCCTAACCCCAGGCAGCACTGATCTGTTCTCCAGCTCTGCAAGTTCATCCTCTCAAGAGCGTTATGTACGTGGAATCATGTGCATGTGACCCTTAGAGATCAGCATTGAAAAAAAATGTTTTGGCCCTAAGCTCTATTTAACTGGTCGGTAGCAAGTATCACTCATGTGTTCCTTCCTTCTGGTTGTATTCAAGGGGGTTGGTGGACCTATTGGGGCTTTAAATGGATATGATGTGCAGAGAAATAGATTGGGGGTGTGGGAGCAGAGAGGACCCACAGAAGGGGGGGGTGGTGTCCACGTGGACGAGGGAGGCAAGTGGTTTGAAGGGATTTTGCTGATGGATTGATTGGGGGGGAGGGTTTGATGGCGAAGAGAGGCATGAAAGGTGACTGAGGCTTTAGGCCTGAGCAGCTGGGAAGATGTGCTATTTGCTGTGAAGGGGCGGATGGACTAGACGCGCAAGTGGTGTAGTTACTCATAGGTTTGCCTTTGGACAGGCTAAGTTTGAGGTGCCTGTTAGACAACCCGGGGAGATGCTGCCTGGAGAGGTGCCCAAGAGTCTAGGGTTCAGGGGTGAGTCTAGGATTCAAGGGTAAGTGTAGGGTTCAGGGGTGAGTTTAGAGTTCAAGGGTAAGTGTAGGGTTCAGGGGTGAGTGTAGAGTTCAAGGGTAAGTGTAGGGTTCAGGGGTGAGTCTAGAGTTCAGGGATGAGTCTAGAGTTCAGGGGTGAGTCTAGAGTTCAAGGGTAAGTGTAGGATCCAGGGGTGAGTCTAGAGTTCAAGGGTAAGTATACTGTCCAGGGGTGAGTCTAGAGTTCAAGGGTAAGTGCAGGGTTCAGGGGTGAGTCTAGGGTTCAGGGGTGAGCCTACTATTCCCCCCATTTTAAAGTTCAAGAAAGGCTCAGAGAAATTAAGTGACTTGCCCAAGAACACACAGCGATGAACACGGGTCTGAACCCCGGCAGCCCAGCCGTTAGTCACCAGGACACACTGCCTCTCAGCAATGCTAATAATATTACATCACCTATATACATAAAAGGCGAATATGCAAAGTGTCCCTTCGGGAGTTCCACCAGGAGTTCCATCGCTCACTATGATGTGTGCTGACCACCAGGAGGCAATGCAGAATGAAGGAAGCCCCTGGCCGGCAGCCGGAAGGCCCCCATGGCCCTGATCACCCACCAGGCCTACGTACCCTACAGTGCACAAAGTTCGTGCACCGGGCCTCTAGTTAATTATAATCAGTAATGTCCTTGGTGGTGGTGATAACGGCATAGCTGCTATGAACCGAGCAAGGGCACGTTTTGACTCCTCTGACCAACTCTCAAAGGAAACGGAGGGAGACCTGGAGGCTCAGAGGGAGCCCGCGATTGTGGTCAAGGCCTCATAGGCAGTAAGTGCCGGAGTCAGGCTTTGAATCCAACAACCATTCTTTTTCCACCTCGATGTCCCAGGGGCGCAGGGCGGGGGGCAGGGCGGGGAAGGGGCACCGTGCCCGGGCCACTCACCAGGCCGCGGGCGTTGGGGACCACGTTGATGTAATCCAGGATCGTGCTCCGCCGGGTGAGCCTGGGCCTCCACGACTCTGTCCTCGCCGGAGTCTCCGTCTCCGGAGCTGCCTCCTCCGCTGGGGTCTGGGTCTGAGTCTTCCTCAGAGTCTTCACGCTGAGGAAAACGTCGCGCCCCCTCCGTGGGGCGCCCCGCACTACCAGCCTGGTGGGGGAACTCCCTCTCGCAGTCCAAAATAACGGCCAGGATGAGGCAGAGGCAGAGGCCGAGGGCGAGGAGGATGGTGACGCCAGTGCCCAGAGCTATCCTTTAGAGAATCCCTTCGCGATGAGGTCCTTCTCTTCTGCGCGTGGAAACCGCCAGGCATCCCTGAGCCGCTCCCACCCCCACGCGGGTCCTCCCGCCCGCCCTCCGCCCCCGGCTCTCCGGCCTCCAGCTCCCATTCCTTACCTGCAACCCCTTCCGCTCTTTTTCTTTAAAACCCCAGGCCCAGGCTTTGCACCTTCCCCCTCGGAACCCCCTTCCCCTCCCCAGCTCGGGCTCCAACCACAGGACCCCGCCCCTGCCCCCCGCCACCTAGGCCCCACCTCCAGGGCCCCCCAGCAGGCCCTGATCTGGCAGCAGCAGGACAGAGGCGCTCTGGGCCCCGTGCACATTCCAGGCCTCGCAGCTGAGTCTGAGGTCAGGGCTGAGCCCCACGCGGAGGCTCAGGGAGCTGTTGGTCCAGGGCCCCTCTGAGCTGGAGGTGACCACGTGGGACGCGTTGCCATGGTTCCCCTCCAGCAGCCCCGCCCCCAGCCGCCAGCGCAGGGAGGGGGCCGGCTGGGCCCTGGAGGAGCAGCTGCAGTGCAGACCCTGGTCCTCCCAGGAGCAGGAGGGTCCCAGCAGCTGCGGGGGGTCTGTGGGGAGCGAGGGGACGGGTCAGCGGTGCCTCTGTCCTCCCAGGACCCCGGTGTCCTGCCCCCAGGTGCCCCATCCGCCACTCACAGTGCACAGAGAGGCTCAGCGAGACGCTGAGGGCGCCCAGCGGGTTCTGAGCGCGGCAAATGAATTCGCCTTCGTGCTCCGTTCGTACCCCAGGCAGCTCCAGGACCCCGGGGTCTGAGGGCTGGGAGGGGCTCAGGGTCTGTGGCCCCCGGGCCCAGCTCAGCGAGGCTGGAGGGTTGCTGTGGGTGACACAGAGCAGGCGCAGGCTCTGGCCCTCCAGGACCGGGAGGGACGCTCCGTTCCCCAGCGTCTCCAGGACTAGGGGAGAGAAGGGGCAGGACAGACACACAGCTGAGGGCATCCGGACCCTTCGCAGGCGCACACCCCAGACGCCCGGGCCCCCTGGGCGCTGAGAGGCCTCTGTCCCCCTCTCCTACCTGTCCCATTAGCTCGGGAGACGGTCACCGTCAGGTTCTCCGGGGGATCTGAAAAGACACAGCACCAGCTCCAGGCGGGCCGGGGCCTCGCTCTGGGCCAAGGGTCCCTGCGGACTGATGACTGCGGCAGGCAGGGGAGGAGGGTTGAATCACCCACCGACACAAGGCACCCAAGGAAATGGGTGGGTAAGAAGGGTGGGTCCCTGCCAGGCCGGGGTGGCTCAGTGGTTGAGCGTTGACCTATGAACCGGGAGGTCAAGGTTTGATTCCTTGTCAGGGCACATGCCTGGGTTGTGGGCCGGATCCCCAGTAGGGGGGCCTGCAGGAAGCAACTGATCAACGATTCTCTCTCATCATTGATGTTTCTCTCTCTTTCTCCCTCTCCCTTCCTCTCTGAAATCAACAAAAATATATATATTTTTAAAAAGGGTGGGTCCCTGTGCTATTGTGATTTATAATGTATATTATATATTGTATAGGATCTACCAACTTCTATGCATGGGCCACGAAGTTTCAATCTCACTGTACGTGCGCGCCCGCACGTGGTATTTTGTGGAAGAGCCACACTCAAGGGGCCAAAGAGCCGCATGTGGCTCGAGAGCCGCAGTTTGCCGACCACTGGTATAGATATTTGGTCTTGGTCCCCATTCCTGGCACAGAGCTCCTGAAAGTCTCCGGGTTTCTAAGCAATGAGAGTTTGACAAAGGCGTCTTGATATTCATAATGAGCCCTTTGACCCTGCACCTGAGTTTAGGTTAATGAAAGCACCTCAGGATGGTGGCTGGTTGCCAGGGAAACCAGTCAGGCTGGGATTTGCAGACCCAAACCCTGACTTCCCAAAGGGGGAGGGGCTGGAGGTTGACTTCAATCTCCAATGGCCAAGGCTTTAGTCAATCAGGCCTATGTAATGATGGCTCCATAAACACCACAAAGTGATGGTGGTGGGGGGGGGGGCGGTGAGGGGAGATCTTCAGGGTTGGTGAGCACGTGGAGATTTGGGGAGAGTGGCGACAGGAGAGGGAGTGAAGCTCCGAGCCCTTCCCCTGTGCCTGGCCCTCCCACCTGGCTGCTCCCGCCTCATATCCTTTCATTCCAGACGGGTCATCTAGTAAGTGGTGAGTATGTTTCTCTTGAATTCTGGGAGCTGCTCTATCTAGCACAGCGGTTCTCAACCTGTGGGTCACGACCCCTTTGGGGGTCGAACGACCCTTTCACACGGGTCACCTAAGACCGTCGGAAAACACATATATAATTACATATTGTTTTTGTGATTAATCACTATGCTTTAATTATGTTCAATTTGTAACAATGAAAATGCATCCTGCCTATCAGATATTTACATTACGATTCATAACAGCAGCAACATTACAGTGATGAAGTAGCAACAAAAATAATGTTATGGTTGGGGGTCACCACCACATGAGGAACTGTATTAAAGGGTCACGGCATTAGGAAGGTTGAGAACCACTGATCTAGCAAGTTAGTGGCCCCTGAGGAGGGGGTCGTGGGAAGCTCCCACCAATAGCCTCCGCTCTATAGTCAGCAGCGCAGGCGGCAACTGGACTTGCTATGTGTCCGAGGTGGGCAGTCCTGTGGGACTGAGCCCTTAACCCGCGGCACCTGCACCTCCGGGTGCAGAGGGTCGGAACTGAGTCGAACTGACAGACACCCAGCTGGTGTCAGAGAATTGCTTGGTGGTGGGAGAAAAAACACCTGCCTCGGAATTGGAACCAGAATCGTGAGTCCTGCAGGCCCGGGTTCCAGCTCCTTGGAGCCCTGGGACCCCGTCTCAGCCCCTGCCCTCACCCCTCGCCTCCCTCCCGGACGCCAGGCCGCGGTCACACTCACAGCGCACAGAGAGGCTCAGGGTGCGGCTCCGGAGGCCCAGCCTGTTCTCCGCTCGGCAGGAGTAGCGCCCCGCGTCCCCGG
>NW_005874675.1:0-14692 GCF_000147115.1 Myotis lucifugus
GGTGTAACTGATATTTTCATTGTGGTTTTGATTTGCATTTCCCTGTGGCTAATGGTGTTGATCATCTTTTCATGTGTTTCTTGGCTATTTCCATGTCCTCTTAGAACAGCGGTTCTCAACCTGTGGGTCGCGACCCCTTTGGGGATCGAACGACCCTTTCACAGGGGTCACCCAAGACCATCGGAAAACACATATATAATTACATATTGTTTCTGTGATTAATCACTATGCTTTAATTATGTTCAATTTGTAACAATGAAAATACATCCTGCATATCAGATATTTACATTACGATTCATAACAGTAGCAAAATTACAGTTATGAAGTAGCAAGGAAAATAATTTTATGGTTGGGGGTCACCACAACATGAGGAACTGTATTAAAGGGTCGTGGCATTGGGAAGGTTGAGAACCACTGTCTTAGAAGAAATGTCTATTCAGATCTTTTGCCCATTTTAAAATTGGGTTTTTATTATTATTATCATCTATATATATAAAGAGCCAGGGTCTGTAACGTCCAAAACGACTGAAGGCTCAAACGAATGCCAGGTGGGGGGTGGGTGGGGCAGGGCAGGTGCGGCGAGGTCGTTAGCCTCTGGCCCGTGTGGACTGCTGCCTCAGCAGTTAACTCCAGCAGGACCTGGGCCCTCCTCTCTGTGGACCAGAGGCCCTTTTCCTGATACCATGTTCCCAGGATCTCTCAGACCCGTTTGTGGAAGTCAGGAAAACTGCATGTGGTCATCCCGCCCTGGGGACTCCCAGGGCTGACTGCAAGGGTGGGCTTCTGTGTTGTCCCCTCTGTTATGCGATCCAGGGTCGCTATATCCTAATGTTGACTCTGGCCAGACTTGGGCCGGTCCTCTGCATATCTGAGGTCCCACTCCCTATACCAAAGCCCCCGAGTCTCTGAGACCCGGAAGCAGAAATTGCCTGTCGTTGTCATCCCACCCTAGGGACTCCCAGGGCTTACAGCGGGGGCGGGCCTTGGTGGAGTCCCCTCTGTTGTGGTGTCCAGAGTCCTCACCTTGACTCTAGCAGGCCTTGGGCAGTCCTCTGTGTATCTGAGGTCCTGCTCCCTATACCAAAGCCCCGAGTCTCTGAGACCCGGATGCAGAAATCGCCTGTTGTCGTCATCCTGCCCTGGGTGGGATGGTTCTGTTCTAGGGTCCAGGGCCCCTCCCTCCTCCCTCATGTTCCTCACCTTGAGCCCTGGCAGGTCCTGGGATCCTCCCTCTGTTGACCCAAGGCCGGACTCCTCAGATCAAGGCCTCACTGCCCTGAGTCCTCTGCAGGAAGTCAGTGTACCTCACATCTGGTACCAAGCCCAGCAATTCCAAAGCCTGATGGCAGGGGCTGAGATGGATTCTGTAGGGTCCTTTAGCCCTGCCTCTGATCCATACTTTGACAGGGCCTGGGCCTCCTGTCCTCTATGAACCTGAGTCTGCAATCCTCAAACCAGGGGTCTGACTACCCAAGTTCCCTGAGGAGGTGGGGCTGGGGGAGGTGCAGTTTTCAACATACAAACAGGAAGCCCAGCTTCGGGAATTTAAATTCCTGCCTCATTCACCTTATACTGTTAAGCCGAAAATCTAGATACTATACCTACCATGCTCACCCCCAAGATTTTAAACAGAGCTAAGATAACCAGTTGAGCAATTCTATTTATTAAAACAGCCTAAAGGCAATGATTTCAACATTGAAAACAGAAAGCTGGGGAGAGCCACATGGACAGTGGAAAAAGGGGGGTGAGATGGAAAATTTCTCTGGTAGTAGCCAAGCAGTGAATGGTTTTCAAGGTGCATAAGAGCAACCTGTACTAGGGAAGCGGGATGATTCACATCTCCACAGAGACAGTCACATTACCTTGAAAGATTTTAGGTAAATCTTATGAAAATGAGCTAATGGTGAAGGATGAGAAAGAACAGTGAACCACTGAAATGGGTGGCCTAGGGAAACGTTTGGGGGAAGCATCATCTCCTACCATGTGACCCATCAGAATTGAACATGGGATCAATAAGTTTGAGAAGGCTTAGGAGTGCTAGAGAAATGCCCCCTTTCTGTTACCAAAGCATCTGGGCCTCCTCACCCCTCCCCATGGAAGTGTCAGGATGGTGCTTTATGATGTCTAAGTTTCTCTCCCAGAGCTACCATTAGCTGGAGGAGAGGTTTCCTGATTAATTAAAGCCTAGGGGGTGTGGCCCCTCATTGTCCTGGAGAAAAGCATATGTTCAGGAGGCCTGGGGTAGGGCCCTGGGAAATTTTGACATGGTGAAGATGACCAGGAAACCACAAACTCCTAGCACAGTTATGTAACAACCAACCCCATTCACCAAAAGAAGGTAAAAGAGGAAGAAGCCCTGTTAACCCAGGTCCAGTGTCCAGGATGAAAGGGCCACACCCAAACTTCTCCTCTTCTTTAGTGGCATCTCCCCAAGACTCCCTGGTCTTGCCTGGCAGATTCCATCCTCAACCCATACTTTTTCTCATGAAGACTTTTTTCCCTTTCATCCCAGCCATTTCCTCATAAACCAATGTCCTGTGCTCACTCTGTTGTCCTTCCGGGTACTAAAGACATCCATGGAGGTGAAAATCCCTTGAATTTAAGGGAATTCAAGGAAAGGAGCCTTTCCAAAAATTCCTACCCCTTCAAGAAAACCTACGAAAGCTATAAAACCAACAATATGTGGCCATCATCACAGGCCAAATGAGGAATTGAATAAAAATGATCCAGAAAAAGACCAAGACAGAAAAATTCTTGTAGAAAAATTCACCACCTCAAGTGACAACTTGGACAGCCAGTAACTTCAGAGCAAGGCCAGAGACCTCAGAACTATCTATGAAGTCTCTGAAGTCTGGCCCCCCAAGAAATGCTGACAGTATGGAAGCCAACTTTTACACCTACAGGGTACACCAATAGTGATGACTAAAATAAAATTAATAAGGGGTTCACTTCTAGTGTAAGCATAATTTGCAAACAATTTTTATTAAATTTATTGGGATAACATCTATACTAATGAAAGAGGAATATGCTAATTAGACCAGGAGACTTTCCAGAGACCTGGACGTCCTTCCAGACAAAACCATGGTCGCGGGGCTGAGGCAGAGGTGGTTAGGGGCAATCAGGCCGGCAGGGAGAGCAGTTGGGGGCAATCAGGCCATCAGGGTAGAGCAGTTAGGGCGATCAGGCCAGCAGGCAAAGGCAGTTAGGGGCAATCAGGCTGGCAGGCAGAATGGTTAGGGGCAATCAGGCTGGCAGGCAGAATGGTTAGGGGCAATCAGGCTGGCAGGCAGAATGGTTAGGGGCAATCAGGCAGGCATGTGAGCAGTTAGGAGCCAGTGGTTCCGGATTGTGAGAGGGATGTTTGACTGCAGGATTGGGCCTAAACAGGCAGTCGGACATCCCGCGAGGGGTGCCGGATTGGAGAGAGTGCAGGCTGGGTTGAGGGACCCAACTTCCCACAGTGTACGAATTTCGTGCACCAGGCCTCTAGTTGAGATATAAGTTCTTTATATAGTCTACAGAGAAGTCCCTTATTAGAAACATTACTTGCAAAAAAATTTTTGCATTTTGTGGATGTTTTCACTTTATTGATGGTATCCTTTGAAACACAAGTTCTGATATCATGCAAATAGAGATAGTTTTACTTCTTTCAAATCTGGGTGCCTGTTATTGTGCAGGTGGCTCCAGAAGAGTTCAGATGCCCATCTTCTCTCAAATCTTGGGTGCCTTTTCTTGTCTTACTGCCCTGGCTAGAACTTCTAGTAAACTCTGAAACAGAAGTGGTGAGAATGGACATCCTTGTCTTGTTCCTGTGAATTTACAAGGTCTGCAAGGCAATCTGCAAAAATGGAAGTGTTGGGACTATTAGTGTAGTTTGTTTTCTTTAAAGATAGACTAATTAAAATTTGCATATTTTTAATACTTTATGTAAATATTTCATAGAATACATGTATGTTCTCTGAGGGCAGATGCCACCTAAAATAAACGTGCCTTTGTCCTGGGTGTGTTCCTTTCGGCAGACTGTTCCAGCATTACACGTGTGTTCACACCTTGTCCTCACAACAGTCCTGGAGAGCAGATACAACCTTCAGTATGGCAGGTGGGGAAAATGACTCCCGGTGAATTACATGCCACCAGTGAGTTGGCATTCCAGCCCAGGTCTGATTTCAAAACCTTTGCTCTTCCCACTCTTCCATGCTGCTTTTCAAGTTTATGGAAAACTGCCCCCTTTAAAAAATCATGTAGCAATAAGCATTGTGTAAGGCTCAGTCTAGAACAGTCATGGGCAAACTATGGCCCGCGGGCTGGATCCGGCCCGTTTGAAATGAATAAAACTAAAAAAAAAGACCGTACCCTTTTATGTAATGATGTTTACTTTGAATTTATATTAGTTCACACAAACACTCCATCCATGCTTTTGTTCCGGCCCTCCGGTCCAGTTTAAGAACCCATTGTGGCCCTCGAGTCAAAAAGTTTGCCCACCCCTGGTCTAGAACATGAAAACACTTTCAAAACACACCAAAAAAATGCATGTCCAATTTTTTTGGCTTTTTAAAATCACTGTTTATTCCATTTGGTAGAGGGTGTGTTTTTTTTCCATACAAATATTTGCAACAATTTTGAATTCCCCAAAACCATACATAGACGATAAATACCATGCTATTAAAGTATTAAATTTGTACAAAAATACTTTACAGTTTAATACTTGTTTGTTACAAATAAAAATACATATTTAAGTGACTCATGATCTTTTTTTTTTTTTCTAACATGATTCTGCTTTATACTTTCTTGCCCTGGCGGTCCTGAAATGTGATCGAAATGATATATTTCTCTGCACAGAAAGAAAGGTGAACTTTTTCCTTAAACAAAGGACACAGTGTTCAAATGCTTCATCTAAGCGGTCGGTCGTTTGAATTATTGACCAAAATGAAACAACGTCTGGAAAATAACTGTTTCAATGTGGATATTCTACAATCAATATACAGATCTATTTGTTTTTACATTCACCAAATAACAGTTATTAGTGTAACTATTCAAAATATCTGAACAAAGGGAAACAGTTGCTGACAAACATTAATGCAACTGTCACAGTTTATTGCTCTGAGGGATGGTAATAATTGGCAATGCGTTTTGTGGAAAGTGTATTTACAATCTTGGTGCGTGGCATGGCTCAGAACAAAAGACAGTCCAGTGTCATTTTTAAGTCCATGTGCTGTACACCCCTCAACAGAACCTGTTTTTAAAACACGTCAAGCAAGATGAGTTTGATTTGCCTATCCTTAAGAGAAACCTCGTTTTAATAGACTTCATTCTTAAATTCTTAGTTTTGAATTTTTAAAAATAAGATAACTAACTCTCAGTGTTACTAAACACCCTAATTCATTATCTGAGATTTTCAGCTATTAAAAATGTGTCCTTAAAGGAAAAAAAAACAACAACAGGTAACAAGACATATCCTGTTTGATCATTTGTTGCATAGGGAATAGCATACATCTTAGTTAAAATCATTCCTATACTTGGGCAAAACAGTTCCCACCACCTATTAGGAGCTCCCACGTGCATCATTGCGGAAACATCTTAGGATAATTTTCTACCTGCACCCCTCCCCTAGCAGCCGCCTGGCAGTCACCAAACTAGTTCCCCCAGTAGAGCCAGCTTTACGGATTAATGACTTCATAGTAAGAAACTGATTTCAAAGTGAGTTAAGGAAATTATCATAAAGACTATTTTCAAACAGACATTTTCCAAAAATCGATAGGAAGATGAGCTTGTAAAAAATGCCCTCCGATGTTCATTGTGGGAGGGGTGGCCTACCTCTTTTTCTGTTTCTTTACCATTGGGCTTGGCAGGGAATCGTCTTCCACATACCATAGTGATCACCAAAAAAGAAACCTCTTCTACGTGGAAAGGGAAGTGAACATGAGCCATGAGAGAGATTTAAAAGACCCCTGTGCTTGCAGTTAATGCCACGTGATTATCTGTGCTTCAAACGTCACAGAAATCTTAAAGGGATTTTTTTTTAGCACCATGTAGATATTGTCTTTTGTCCTGCTTTATAAAAAACGTTGCTATAATGTATTAGTGGGCTCTCGAATCTCCAAATTACCACTGTGGCTAGGCTGCTGGAAAAAAGCACTGTTCTGTTCGCTCCATCCTCCCGGGAGAGTCTGGTCTATAGATTTCTGGGAGGCCAGTGGGTTCCTACTGATCACCAGGTCCAGCTTGTTACCAGATTCCGCTATAAGGGGCACCACCAGGCAGCAGTCAAAGTCTCGAGTTCGGACGTGATTAACCTGAAAGGTCAAGAGGGGCCATCCTGAGTCATTGGTACGTTCTTCAAATCATTCCCAAACCCAGAGGAGCCCTTCAGGCATCAGGAGTTGTCTTAAAGGTATTCAAAGCTGCACCTGTACTGACAAGTCCATCCCTGCTCTGGGCAAACCATAACACACTCATTGGCTAACATAGTCCCTGCTGCTCAATGTTAATGCCCCGGAGAGCTGGGAACAAGGACACATCGCCCCCATGCAGAACAGACTGCCTCGCTCATGGAAGGTGTTCCAAGTGCTGAATGAATATTATCCCCAATTTACAGATGAGGACAGTGAGGTACAGAGTGGTTCAGAGAGTTGCCTTAAAGAAGCAATTGGGTAAGTGGTCCAGCTAGGTAGGATGTGTGATCCCAGGCTGTCTGGAGGACTCCAAAAACCCATTCTCTCTTTTTTTAAAATATATTTTTATTGATTTCAGAGAGGAAGGGAGAGGGAGAGAGAGAAACATCAATGAGAGAGAACCATAGATCGGCTGCCTCCTGCACATCCCCTACTGGGGATTGAGCCCACAACTGGGGCATGTGCCCTGACCAGGAATGGAACAGTGACCTCCTGGTTCATAGATGGATGTTCAACCACTGAGCCACACCGCAGGGCAAAAAGCCCGTGCTCTTGACCATGATGCTGAACCACCCTCTTAGGGAACCTCCCCCCGACTCCGCCCCCCTCCTCAGCGCACACAGGCACTCATCTCCTGGCTTCCTCTTTATTCTTCACCAACAACAGTTGTTAAAATCGACATGCTGCTTCCATTCTGTGACTTTCCATTCTCTCCCCAATCTGACCTGACGCTCATAGTATACAAATGACCCCAACTGTCCACACAGGAGCCGTGTCTCGGGTTGTCTTTCCCTTTGGCTTTCAGCACCGGCCGCTCTGGACACCCACCCATCCTTAAGCCTCCCCCGTCCTGGGCTCCTAGGATGCTACTTTGCTTTGATCCTCTTACCATTTTAACTGCTCGCTCTCGGTCCTTTCCTGCCTCTTTCTTCCTGTCCTTTAGATTTTGTTTTTCTTATAATTCTATCCTTGGTTCTCTTCTCTTTATTAGTACAAGTCCACCATAGGCAACTTTATCCGAACCCACACCTTTAGCATCCTAAATCGTCAGCTCTAACAGCTCTTCTGAGCAACAAATCCAAACCGCCTCCCAGACGGCTCTACCAGGATGCACTGAGGTATGACAGATGTGGTGCCGGTGTCTTTCCCATACCTGTCTCCTTTCCTGTGATCTTCCCTTCCCCTCTCCCCCACCCCAACGCACCCATGATAGTATTGTATGTTTTTCCAAATTATAAATTGTGTCATTCTGCTTAAGAAATCAATATACCTCCAGAATGAGCTTGGCATCCAAGCTCATTCTGGAGGTATGACATCTTGACAGCTTGTAATGACATCCAAGACTCTTCACAACCTGCACCCAATCTACTTTGATAGCCTCCACCTGCATGCAAATAGGTATAGTTCTAATTCATGGGTGAGGAAGACATTTTTAGAGGGTAACTTGTCCATAGTTATTCATTCATCAAATATAAAAGCACGGATGGAAAACAAAAGTGTCCCACACTTCTAGGACAAGACTAATTGTTCTCTTGCCATGGCAAAAATGATCCCCAGAATTGGTTGTAAAACTGTCTAACTGATCAACGTGTTCAGTGAACACACCTCAGTGCAGCCTCATGCTTTCAAAGCCAGCTGTTTGGTGACACACTCATTCCAGTCAAACACACTTTTAAGATGGAGGCCAATCCTTTCCTTTTCCTGCAAAATGTTCTTCCTAAAAACTGTACAGAAGAAGTGGCTTGGCCCTAGCCAGTTTGGCTCAGTGGATAGAGCGTTGGCCCTGCAGACTGAAGGGTCCTGGGTTTGATTCTGGGGAAGGGCATGTACCTCTTGCAGGCTGGATCCCCACCCCCACTGGTTAGGGCCCATGGGAGAAGCAACCAATCGATGTGTCTCTCACATCAATGTTTCTCTCTCTCGGTCTCGGTCTCTCCCCCTCCCTTACACTCTCTGAAAATCCCTGGGGAAAAATGTCCTCAGGTGAACATTAACAACAACAACAAAGAATTTGCTTTGCTCAATGAAACTACACCTGACCATGATAGGACTCCATCAAGTAAACAAGGTTCAGTGTTGGTTAGAGATTGAGCTATCAAGCATCGGCCAATGGGAGAACAAGGCACTGGCTCCATTCTTAAGAAGTGTAAGATCTGCTGGGGCATCAATACAGGGAAACAGGCAATTTCAATAACCGGTAAATCCTACCAGAGGAAAAGCTTCTATCCTGATCTAGTCCCCGGGCAAAGGAGGATGGGGGGGGGGGGGGGGGGCTTCGGTCAAGAAAGACTCAGAGGGTAAAATTAATGAAAATTCACCTGCGGTCTTACCTGTAAGAGCCTGTCATAGGGCTTTAAGCCACCGAGGTCTCCCGGCCCCGCGGGGCGAATGTTTTTGACGTACACGCCCTTCTCCAGCAGGCCATCTGCCACGCTGAACCCGAAGTCCTCCATGTCCGAGCTCTTGTACAAGGTCACCTGGAACGGGAGAACGTGTGGCGGGACATTTTAGCCAGGTTGGAGGCTGGGCCTGTGAATCTCCTTGACCAACCATCTTTTCAAACTCATTTCAATCACATAATGGATTTGTAATACATGAGGCAGCTCCCCCCACCTTCCCTAGAATGTCCTTGGAATTTGTAAACTTCCAGCAGAACAGAAAAATAAGGAGGAGAAAAGCTGGAGAGGCCTGGCCTTCTTCTTCTTCTTTTTTTTTTTAATAGCAGTTCCCAGGTACATGTGAGACTTGGACCAGGACAAGCTGACTTCTCTACTTTCCTGGACAGCCCTCCAGTGCGGGGAGCAGCCAGGGCGGCCCTCGGTCCTGCTGGACACCAGGACTGAGCCGAAGGCCCGTCCTTCCGGCCCCGCCCTGCCTGGGGCCCTGCTGGGTACCAGGCCCAGCGTTTCCTCCTCCTCTGAGCAAGTCTCGTGAAGTCCATCATTTTATTCGCTCTGGTGCGGCAATCATGACTCCAGTAATGTTGGTAAAGCAAGCAAACCAACAAAAACACCTACAAGTGCTCCTGTAACAAACCCCTTGCTCTGGGCCCGGCTTCAGCAGCTCCCTCTGTATGTGTGGAGGGCTGGGTGGAGCAGCTCAAGGCATTCCCCCTTCTCAGCTGTGGGCCACAGCTGGTTCTCTCTACACCTGAGACCAGTTAAGCTCCCCCCAAGGCTCATCTCTCCACCTGACCATCTGCAAGAGTTAGCCTGAGGTTCCCTCACTCATCCAGTCAGGCCTACTTTCATCAAATGGGGACTGAGTCCCCACCCTGTTCTGGGCACAGTTCTAGGCACAGGAAACAGCAGTGAACGAGAGAGAAGAGCCTGCCTCCCAGAGGCCCACTTTCATCAAATGGGGATTGAGTCCCCACCCTGTTCTGGGCACAGTTCTGGGGCACAGGAAACAGCAGTGAACGAGAGAGAAGAGCTTGCCTCCCAGAGGCCCACGCACTGGTATGTAATGTGCCCCAGCACAGTGCCGGGCCCTGCCGGGGGCGTGCTCAGCGCCTCACACTCATTTCACACTTAAAGGCGCCCACTGTTTGTCCTAAGGCTGCCAAATGCCCTCCGCAAAACCCTGTGCACACTTCAAGCCATGACTTGGGCTTACTTTTTTACCCTCGTGGTTTAAAGACATGCCTTTAGTTTACTTTCACACAAATGATATGGGGACGCATTCTTGTAGACGAGTAGAAAATTGAGAGCTGTAGAGAGCAAAACGTGAAGATGAAAACTTTTAGAGCAGGTTTATTTTTTTATACCCAGTCATTTTAGTTCAGAGAGGCAGGACACATGGAAGGAAGCAGGAAAGTGGCCAGTGGCGGATTTTTATTTTACTGGACAGAGAGCTAAAGCACCTGCTGGCTGGGTCAGCATGATTCACCAGGCAGCCCTAGGGGTTACTGCCGTGTTGGAGGTGAGAAAATTCTATTTTATAGAGGGTTAGTAGCTTGCCCAAGATCACAAAGGTGACGGATGGTGGGGCTGAGTTTGTCTGACTACATACACGGAGCACTCCACTGTTGCGCAAAAGGCCTTATTTCATAGATTCCAAGAGGCACTACTTTTTAAAATATTTTAAAATCTCTGAAATCAGACTGTTTTATTATCAATGGCATCTTACAGCCTGTGAAATAAGCACGTGATATGTGCTGACACATCAGCATATACTAGCATATGGTTTTAAAATCTGAAATGGCCCGGTTTCTGTGGAAGGATCACTTCTGTGGCGTTCAGTTCCACAAAGACAGAGCAGCCAGCCCCGCTGTACAATATAGAAGACACGTGTGCGCCTGCGCGGGTGTGTGTGGTTTAGAAAATCCAGCCCCCCCCCACCCCCCTTCCCCATCGGAATGCACCCTTTGATGTTTGGGGAGAAGTGCGTTAAAACTGAGTAAATGAGAGCATGCTCTCCCCCTCCCCCACCCCGCATCCCCAAAGCAAATCCCATCAGGAGTGGAGGAGACGATTTTCTTGGTGACTTGGGCTCAGGTGGAGTAGGGGAAGACGTGGAAGATGCCCCTTCAGGGAGCTTGAGAGGAGCAAGGGCCTTTGGGATATTCACTTACATATCCCAAACCCTAATCCGGTGCCTGCCACATAGGAGGGTTGGTATTTTTGTTGAATAAATTAAAAGATTGGTTCTGACAGTCAGTACTGTCCACCGTAAGCTGGGAGTGTGAACTAGGCTGGGCCCCGACGAGGATCCAATGGCGCCACCTGGTGGTCACAGCAGGTGAGAGCACCTCTAACATTGAGCCAGGCCTGTCCCACCGGAGAGAGAAGGAGGGAAGGTTGAGCAGGAGATGCTGGACTTCTGGCTAATAAGGTCTGTGGGATTTGGTGAGCAGATTAAAAAGCAAACAGAATGCTACCGTCTCTACCAAGTTTGTGGAGCAGATCACACGGACAGGGAAAGGAAGGCTCAGAGAGGGTTAGAAACCTGCCCAAGGTAAAACAGCAAGCAACAGAGTGGTTCTGACTGAGAAGTTCGGATCGCTCCATGGTACACTTCCTTAGTAAATGCTCATTTCGGAGAAGAATTTTTAGGCCCCTCTATAATCACGATTTGTCATAGGCCGTAGGATAGGAGAGAAAGCTATTTTTAATTTTTTCCCAATTTTATCAAGATATAATTGACGTACAGCTCTGTATAAGTTTGAGGTACACAGAATAATGAATTGTCATAAACATATTGGGAAATAATTACCACAATAAGTTTTGCTAGGAGAAAGCTATTTTTTAATGAAAAAAATGTCAAACACATTCAAGAGCAGAGAGAGTAGAACAATGAATCCCCACATACTCATCACTCAGACCCAACAACCATCAATAGCTCACCACACTTACTTCATCCACCCTTCTGTTTTCTTTTTGGGGGTGGTATTTTCAGGCAAATACCAGTCCTCATGCCATTTCACTCTTACATACCTCAGTATGAACTCTAAAAAACACGAACTCTTCCTATGTAACCTCAATGCCACTAATTCATTTGCAAAATCAACTCTTACTCCTTGATATACTCCAATATCTAGTCCATAATACAATTTCTCTGATTGTCTCAAAAGTGGTTTTTAGAGTTGGTTTGCTCAAATCCGAACAAGGTCCACACATTATGTTTGCTTTCAATCTCTCTTTCTCCGCGCCCCCCCTTAAAATACATTTCTATTGATTTCAGAGAGGAAGGGAGCGGGACATAGAAACATCAATGATGAGAGAGAATTATTGATTGGCTGCCTCCTGCATGCCCCCTACTGGGGATTGAGCCCACAACCTGAGCATGTGCCCTGACTGAGAATCGAACCATGACCTCCTGGTTCATAGGTCGATGCTTAACCACTGAGCCATACCAACTGTGCTCTATCTCTTAAATGTCCTTTTACCTAGAGTATGCCCCCGTCTTGTTTTCTCTGTGCTGCTGACTTATTGTGAAAATGGTGTCATTTGTCATTAGTATGCTCCTTTTATCCCCCCATATGTCCTCTAAGTAGATGTGAGCTCTGGATGCTGATTGGAGTCAGAGGGGGAAGGGTATCCTATATAATAAAACGCCTAATATGCAAATCGACCAAACTGCGGAACAACCGAACAACGGAACAACTGGTTGCTATAACGTGTGCTGACCACCAGGGGGTGCACACTGAACATGGCAGGCGTCAGCAGCAGGTGGCAGAGCGCAGAACATGGCGGGCATCGGCCAAGGCCAGATGGTGGAGCAGGTAAGCGGAGGTGCCAAACCAAGGCAGGGTGCCAGTCACTGTCATTTGGGCAAGCCTCTGGTGGTTACTGAAAATTCTTTGCTCCTGCATGCCACCATCCCGCCTGGCGCTCACACCCACTGCCAGCACCTGGCGCCAGCCCCAATCACTTGGTGCTGTCAATGGGTGTGAGCGGTGGCTGCCAGCCCCGATTGCCCCTCAGGTCTTCTCCACCTCCCCCTGCTCCCGAGGGGCGATCGGGGCAGCAGTCCCCACTTGCACCTGCTGCTGGCACCAGCCCCAACCACTCTGTGCCATCAGCAGGGCCATTGCTGTCAGCAAGTGGGAGCAGTGGTGGCAGGAGCGGGAATGCTGGGAGACAGGGGACTGGGGGCCGCGGCAGAAGGGGCTGGGTTGGGGCACGGAGGATGGGCCAAGACCCACCCCTATCCCCACCTCAGCCTCGCAGCCCACAATTCCTTTCAAGGTGCACGAATTTGTGCACTGGGCCCCTAGTAAAGATATATTATCACAGATGGACAGTGTGCTTCCTATGACATCTTGTCACTCAATGTCTAGTCCACTAGACATTGGGTTCCAGTGATGACAGCTCAATTTCCCCACTGTAAGGCTCCCTATCAACTTTTAATCTAGTGGTTTTATCCACTGATGACCTTGCTCTGAATAAATACTTTCATTAGGGCTTGCAGGGTGATAATCTTTTTCTAATCCTATAATATCTTCTGTATTAGCTACAATTCTTTTGTAAAGAGGACTTCTCCTTTCTTCAATTAGTGCTATTTGATTACTCTGAAGTACAGAGTTTGTACAAGAACGGCAGAGGGAATGCTAATTCTTTCCTTTTGTTCTTAGAATAGGAAATTAGGGCACTAAATACTTCCAGTGGTGTCCCAGGGAGGGTTTTTTGGGAGGAGGAATGACTTTTGTTAAGTAAAATATCAATATAAACCTTTGATGATCAATTGTGTCATTGTTACTTTGGATGCTCAAATTATCTCATCTTTGACCAAGGAGAGTCCTTAATGTTGACTCCTATGTCCTTGTGATATGACCCATTTGTTATAACTTCTTGGCTTTCTAGCTCCAGCTGTCACAGACCCACTATGGATATTTCCTGTTCCCCATCTGGAATCAGCCATACCTCCAAGGAGCCTTAATTGCAGAAAACATTTCTGGCTTATGTACCAGTCCTTCCCTCCCCTCCCCACGCTCCTCTCCCAAAGAGCGGAAGAGGAATGGGGGGATGAGGGCACACAGGAGGAGGAGGTGAGTGGCTAATAGGATTGTGGCACCCTGTGTCCTTCGGGCCCTGTTTCCTAGAGGGAGAAATCTCTCTGCTCAGGGTCCCTGCTTATGTGCCCTTTGGCTTGGTCTGTGCCTTGTCTGTGGGACCTCTTGTCCTTGTGCCCCCTTCCCACCTTTATTCCCAGCCACGTTCTCTCCAGTGACCAGCAGCACACCTGGGGCAGGAACCTCCTGGAGGTGCAGTCCTGTGAGTCCTAGGGACCCTGTGCTTACGGCTGGTTGGGTACATGGATTGGCGTCTGCCCTGCAGACTCCGGGCCTGCCTGGGAGGGTTGCAAAGCCTGTACTCACAAGCAGCACTAGGAAGCCCACTTCTTTCTGAGCTCTGAGGCATGTTTTCCAGCACAGTGACCCCGAATCCTTGCACTGGGGGAACATTGGGCATGGGCCTGGCACAACAGTGATGTCTTCATTGCTCAGGTGGCCAGTGGTTCTTGGATGTCTGCTCCACAGCCAGGACCCAGGAGGGGCAGAAAGGTGAGTGGCAGCCAATGATGCCAACACTAGCCAGTGGGAATACATTCGCCAAAGCATTACAGGTGGATGCTAAGCAGAGCCGATGAGCAGGTGAAGGGCACAGCTGTTGACCAAGAGGCTTCACTCTCCTGGGCCTCCGACTTGACACGTCTCTATGGTAAACTCTTCTGCATAAGAGGCGAATAAGCGGTTTAAATTGGAAAGTAACCTGTTTCTCTGGAAAGATTTCCTAAGGCGAGAAGAGACTGAATTTTAATAGCCAATTCTGTGGTTCTCCTGGAACTAGCTTATAAAT
>NW_005874676.1:0-14691 GCF_000147115.1 Myotis lucifugus
ACCCCAGTGAGCTCTTTCAGTTATTCCCAGGTTCAGGCAATTCTGTTAAGGACCAACATTCGCGAGAGTAAGACCACCGACTCCAATTAGGTCTTAAGCAGCAAGCGAGGGTTTATTGAGCTCGCCACCGACTGCCACAGGAATCTCCACGCAGGGAGCTCTCCTCCTGCAGCAGCCCGACCTTGGTGCTAGGCAAGCTTTTATTCACAGAAACCACAAACGTCCTTGGGTACAGTTACAAAGGTCTAATCAGGGCCTTGACGCACAGATGTCAGGAAGTAGGAAACTTGGTGTTATGTCTGGTTACCCATCCTTGACCCCATCCTTGATCTCTTGTCAGTTTACAGAGAACTCTAACTGGGGCACGGCTGGGGAACAGATTTGAAATTTTCTACTGACATTCAATTCATCACACTCTCTACTTGTCTTAGGAGACGAATTCAGACCCTGGACTCGTCGCTAGTATCTACTAGCTGAGAGTACTGGGTGTGCAGGACCATGAGTTTGACAGAGAGGAAGGGCCCTGCCACAGCGGATAGGAGGGTTGTGAGCCAGGGGGACCAGGAGAACAGATTCTCATACCAGTCCCCCTCTGCCTTACAGGCCTCTTGTCTGTCCATCAGCCGTTTCCTTAACTGACTTAAACTTTCTCTAATTACCTCGGAGTGGTTAGTGTAAGGAAGAACTCAGCAGGAAAAGAGGAAGGAAGGAAGCCAGATTCTCTTCCACAAGTGCAAAGCATATTAGAAAAAAAAAAAGCAAAAATGTGTAACCCCATTTCCCCCGCTCTGACATGTAATCAGAGGAAGGGGCCTGGTGTCTGGGGGTGTGACCATCAGGGGCCTAGAGGCCTGAGACAGACTGTTCCCATCTGCTCCCCTGGAACGTGAGGCCCGTGTCCTGCTCCGTCCCACCTCCAGGGACAGTGGTCACCACCTGGAGAGCATGGGGCTCAGGTCCTGAGGCCTAGTCCCAGGGCCAGCCATGGGCAGGGGGAGGAGTAGAGTGGTGTGCAGGGAGTGCTCTATCTCGTCTGTCGTGCCCATTTCAGCATGGCTGCTGTTTTCCATGCAGAGACGCAGTGGCAGAGCAGTATCTCCTCCGGGAAGAGAGACTCCATCTCGGGGGGAATGTCACCATCTTTACGCTCCATGCAACTGACTAGAGTGTCTCTCAGGCTGAAAGACCAAGGAACAGGGGACGGCATTTAGAACATATTCCAGACAACCTTGGATACGCCTCCACGGGCACCCCTCCCAGCCATTGGCAGAACCAGTTCTCCCTCAACCAGAAAGGCCGAGGGTCAGCCATAGGCCACCCTAGGCCAGTGGGTCCCCTGGGACCAGGAGCCCCGCTGGAGGTTCTGGTGTGCACCCGCTGCCTCCAATGCGCTGCACAAGCCCTGCAGGAAGGAGCACCTGGTGGAGGCCCATCCAACTATGTGACCTGTTGGATATAAAGGGAAGCCTGCCATTCTGTGTGAACAAGCATCTAGGTTCCCCAAGAATGGGCTCCTTTCCCCACACCCAAAACCCAGGGGAGCAAGGACTTGTTAAAAAATCCAAAGACATGGCCCTGGCTGGTGTGGCTCAGTTGGTTGGAGCATTGTCCCAAGCACCAAAAGGTCTCGGGTCTGATCCCCGGTCAGGGTACACACCCAGGTTGTGGGCTTGGTCCCCAATCAGGATGTGTAATGGAGGCAACCAATTGATGTTTCTCTCTCACCATTCTCTCTTTCTCTCTCTCTCTCTCTCTAAAAAAAATCAATAAACATTCTCAGGAGAGGGTTAAAAAAATCCAAAGATATAAATGTATACAGGTATATGCTACATAGCATAATAGGAGAAAATAGAGACTTTTCAGTGTTAGTGAGGGGACTGGGGTTTGACTTCTATTTAGAAAACCAGCAAAGTTAAATCCCTACCTCACACACCACACATAGCAATAAACCGGTTACAACATAATCTATATATATAAAACCCTAGTAAGCAAACAGACCGAACTTCGGAACAATCGAACAACCAAACAACAGGTCACTATGATGTGCGCTGACCACCAGGGGGTGTGCACAGAACATGGCGGGCATGGGCTGTGGTGGGATGGTGGAGCAGGTGAGCGGGGTCGCCAGACCAAGGTGGGGTGCTGATCACTGTCACCGGGGAAAGCCTCTGGTTGTTACTGAAAATTCTTTGTTCCCATGCACCGTGGTCCTGCCCGGTGCTCACACCTGATGCTGGCGCTGTCCCCACTCGCACTCGCACTCGCTGCAGGTGCCCGGCACCAGTTCCATCTCTTGGCGCCGTCAGTGGGTGTGAGCGGTGGTTGCCGCCCTTGATTGCCCCTCAGGGCTTCTCCACCTCCTCCTGCTCCTGAGGGGCAATTGGGGCAGCAGCCTCTGCTCGAACCCGCTGCTGGCGCCTGCACCAATTGCTCTGCGCCACGAGCAGTTGCAAGCGGGATCAACACTGTCAGAGTGTGGAAGTGGCGGTGGCAGGAGCAGGGCTGCTGGCAGACAGGGGACCAGGGGCCACGGTGAGAGGGGCCGGGTGGGGGAATTGGAGGATGGGCTGAGACCTGCCCCTATACCTACCATAGGCTCATGGCCCACAGTTACTTTCAAGGTGCATGAATTCATGCACTGGGCTCCTAGTGTACAACATAAAACTCTAGAAGCACAAGAAGAAAACGCTCTGGACTATCTTATAGCCTCGGGATCAGGGAGGCCCTTATCACTCTCTGTCCCCATGGAGGCTCCACGGAAAAATTCTGTCAGCTTTGGCCTCATAAATTTCAACGCCAAGGTCAGGGTTCGATTCCAGGTCAGGGCACAGGCTGGAGTTGTGGGCAAGATCCCCAGTAGGGGGTGTGCAGGAGGCAGCCAATCAATGATTCTCTCTCATCATTGATGTTTCTCTCTCTCCCTCTCCCTCCCTTCTCTGAAATCAATGAAAACATATTTTAATAAAGAGCATTTGTAACATAATGGATAAAAGGTTAATTCTAATATTTTAAGACTAAGAAAAAATAAACAGCTCCCCCCAAATAATCAAAGGGTATCAAGAGATAATTAAGAGGAAATATACAAATGGCTGATAAACAGAAAAATATTTTCAGCCTTACTAGTGAATAGGGAACTGTGAGTGGACATGGGACAACATTTTCTGGCCATTAGGTTGGTGAAAATGTAAAAGACAGATAATATTAGTGTATGTATTCTCACACTATGCCTGGGTGTAGCTTTTTCTATGAGTTAAAATGTGGGGGTGGGAGTGGATTAGAAGGGGTTAATGGGGGAAAAGGTGACATTTGTAATACTTTCAACTATAAAGATAAATATAAAAAGACAATCAGTGAATGCATAAATAAGTACAGCAACAACATAATGACAGTTAAAATGAACACCTCTTTGACAAGTAAGTCCAGTTGCTATACTGAGAATATGACTTTTGCAATTATTCAAAAAGATCCTATAGAGCAGGGGTGGGAACCTTTTTTCTGCCAAGGGCCATTTGGATATTTGTAACAGCATTCACAGGCCATTCAAAATTCTCAACTTAAAAATTAGCCTGTTATATTTGGTCAAACATTTACTCACCCCTAATGCCTTGACAGGACCACACCAAATGATTTTGCAGGCGTTTTACGGCCCATGGGCCAGATGTTCCCACCCCTGCACTAGAGACTGACACCCTCGAAGCCAGTCCTCAGGGACCCTGGCAATGGGAGCTGCAGGTAAGACAGGAACTGGAGGTTCGCAGGAATGATGGTGCGAGGGTGCCTGGCCGGCAGGTGCACCAGCCCTACCTCCAGTCGGGGTTGAAGCCGGCCTCGGTTTGGGGATTCTTCAGTTTCAAGAGGATCATTTCGTGGAGCTCCAGGAGGAAGGTGTCCAGGGAGCTCTGGTTCAGGAACGTGCGCAGGTGCTTGGCGCTTTCCGGGCTGAGTTCCACTCTGTACTTGGCACTGATCTTCCTGAAGGGCTCCTGCAGCGAAGGAGGCACAGGTGAGGGAGGCCCGGGAAGTAAGTGTCAAGTGGACATCAGGAGGCGAGACTTACTTTCTGCAGGCGCAGCAGCTGCTCAGACTTGTGGGCTGAGAGGAGCTGCCAGAGGGCGATGATGTGCTGGAGCTGACATCGGTATAAGGCCTGCGAGAGGAAGTGGTTCCTGCAGGTGGTGGCTGAGTGCTCTGCACTCAGGTGCCTGTGTCTCTCTCCCTCCACCATGGGCTCCAGTGCTGAGTCCCTGCCTCTCTGAGTGAGAGGGTTCTACACAGCACATCAGCCCCAGCCAGGACCAGTGGGCAGGTGCGTTGTCCTTGGTCACCCCTGCCGCGCTGGCTGCTGCGCCTAGTCTTCCCTTCCCAGCACACCCTCGACCTCAGGGTCTGTTCTGTGTCCAGGAGGGCTGGCCGGGGAGGGACTGCTAGACTTGCCCGCTAGACTGACTTGCTCTCTGTGCCCTCAGGAAGTGAGGGCAGGATGGGGGGGGGTAGAGCTGGTCTCCTTTGAGACCCACCTTGACCACCTGCTCGGTCTGGTCGCCCATGCGCAGCTTGTCCTGCAGGTACACGTTCAGGTCCATGTTGGGGTCCTCGCCCGCTGTGCTCAGAAACCCCAGCGTGACTTCCACGAGGGACAGAGCTTCGCAGGTGTCGCTGTGGGACTGCAGCTGCCTGCCCAGGGCGCTGGCGGCCGAGTGGGGGAGGGGGCTCTGGAAATGGGAAGCAGGGCAGGGGTCCGTGGGCAGAGGTGCATGGAGGCCTGGTAAGACTGCTGACCTCCACCGCCAAGGTCACAGGCTGGGAGGAGCACTGTGCTTCCTAAGTGTCGACTATTTCCAAGTCACAGATGGGGACTCACCGGACCCTCAGAGCCACTTGTGAGGATGTGCACACAGACACATGCACACACACTCCACACATACATTTAACATGCTCACACATGCACACACACTCCACACATACATTTAACACGCACACACATGCACACACACTCCACGCATACATTTAACATACACACACATGCACACACACTCCACGCATACATTTAACACGCACATACATGCACACACACTCCACACATACATTTAACACGCACACACATGCACACACACTCCACGCATACATTTAACACGCACACACATGCACACACACTCCACGCATACATTTAACATGCTCACACATGCACACACACTCCACGCATACATTTAACATGCTCACACATGCACACACACTCCACGCATACATTTAACACGCACATACATGCACACACTCAACACACACCCGCCACAAACAGAGTTCTCTGGCCTTCCACATTGGCACACGTGGCCATGACACCGGGACCACGAGACTGCCATCTGCCATGCTCCACGAGAAAGCGTGTGTGCCCGCCACCTGGCCCAGCCCGCCCTCCGGAAGGAGCGGTGGGTGGGCTTAGGGAAGGAAACGCCCGGTGTGGGAGTGGCCTGTGTGAAGGGAGCCCCCAGCGAGACAGGCACAGTGCTCACCTGGGGCATCCTGCTCCTGATGGCGGCGAACAGGTGCTCGTAGTTCCAGTCTTGCCTGTACACCAGCGTGGGGAGGCCCCTAAGTCTCAGCCTGGGTTTGCCCTGGAGGAAGCGGCCGATGACCTGGCGCTGGATCCGCTCCAGGTCCAGCTCCTGCAGGCTCTCGCCGCCCTGCACCACTTGGTACTGGCAGTTGGAGAGGATCAGCGGCATCAGGTCCCGCTCCACCTCGTAGCTGATGACGTGCAGGTCGGTCACCTCGGAGGCGTCCACGGAGTAGCTGCGGATGGAAGACGGCGCTCGGGGCGGTCCAGCGTGCTGCTCCCGGCCGCAGCAGAGGACACCGCACAGAGGCCTGCAACACTTGAGGGCGGGGCTGGACCTGCTTTTGCCAGAGAGCTGACTTGGCCTGCGGACCCTGCCCCCAGGGCTCAGAAACGCCTCCCTGGGCTGAGAGGGCAGGACCCCCGGGCGTGCCCTCACCTGTGCTCCTCCTTGGAGAACTTCTCCACCGCATAGACCATCTCGTTGTGCAGGCCGATCAGGTAGCTGACCAGGGCTGTGGCGCAGAGGCCCAGGCCCTGGCGACGGGGCAGAATGACCTCGAACTCCGTGTCCAGGTCCCGGTCGGCACAGCAGTAGTCGGCAGGCAGCTTGATCTCCCCTTTAAAGGACAGGCTGTTTTCCAGCAGCTGCTCTGAGCCGCTTCCTGCAGGGCATCAGGGCCGGAGGCCCCGCAGGAGCCGCAGCAGGGACCCCAAGCCTGAGCAGCGCCCAGGGACTGAGGTCCCCCTCCCGTTCTCCGGGTGCCACTGTCCCCAGAGCTCCCAAGTCCCTTTTGTTGGCACATGTACAGACCCAAGAGGACTGAGGATGGATTTTTTTTTCTTTTCTTTTTTATTGATTTCAGAGAGGAAGGGAGAGAAGAGAGTAAATATTAATGAGAGAGAACCACGGATTGGCTGCCTCCTGCACGCCCCACACTGGGGACAGAGCCCAAAACCCGGGCCTGTGCCCTGACCCGGAATTGAACTGTGACCTCCCAGTTCATAGGTTGACACTCAACCACTGAGCCACGCCGGCCAGGCCAGAGGGTGGATTTTCCAGCTGTGTGGTTTCACCATCCCAGACCCCTCCACCCAGACGCAGGTGGTGCTGTGTGGAGAGGGTGCTGTGTGGAGAGGGGACTGCAGGCAGGGCCATGAGGACGGGTCCTCCTGTGGCCTTTCGCGTTGAAGGGGAGCGTGCACTCACCGCGAGTCTCCAGAGACCTCCTCAGCTTGTTCCACGTGGACAGAAACACCGTGATGCGGCTGTGGAGCAGCTGCTTCAGGCCCCCTGCCAAACACCCCCACTGTGCAGGTCAGACCCGCCAGGACATTTGCGCTGGCCCTACACCCGCTCACCAAATGCTGCTGCCTTGGGAGCATGGCGGCCCAGTGTGGGGAGCTGGAGTGAGGCTGCAGCAAAGCCTTCGCCGTGTCCCGGGGTTCATGGCAGCCCATCCTCCTGCGAAAAGCGCCCGCGGGCCCAGAACTGCCCCCACCCCCAGTTGGAGTGACCCTGGAGCCACCAGACACAGGTGTCCTGGCCTCTTGTGATGGGAGAGTCCTACCTGAGCTGTGACTGTCAATGAAACCTCTGATGGACTGGTACTCAGCTTCTGGAACATTCTGGAATTGTTTCACCAGATCCCTCTGCAGGGCCAGAATCTCAGGCAAGAACTTCACCAGTCTCAGTTCTGCTTCCTGGGGAGGGAAGACCGACCCATCACATCCCTCATCTGCCCAGAAAGTGCCACTGGGAACAGAGGCCGTGGGGCTGGCTCATGGCGTGTGTTTGTATTTTCATCCAGTCAGCGTGGCTTTTTTAAAAAAAAATTTCACTTGAGAATATTTTCCATTGATTTATAGAGAGAGAGGAAAGAAGGGAGGGAGAGAGAGAAACACGGATGTGCGAGAGTTACATCGATTAGCTACACACCCCAACCCGGGGGAAGATGGAGCTGCAACTGAGGTGTGTGCTCTTGACCAGTAATTGAACCCATGACACTCGAACCACTGAGAAAACCTGGCCAGGGCCAAAGTGGCATTTTGTGTGACCCTTGGAAATGGGGAAAAGGCTGTTCCACGCCTTCAGCAAGCAGCTCCTGGCGGTTCGCCACGTGTCAGCACGTTCTACACTCTGGAGGCAGTGGAGTAGACAAAGCCCCTGTCTCACAGGCCCACACATCAGCCTCTAGGGCAGTGATGGCGAACCTATGACACGCGTGTCAGAGGTGACACGCAAACTCATTTTTTTGGTTGATTTTTCTTTGTTAAATGGCATTTAAATATATAAAATAAATATCAAAAATATAAATCGTTTTTATACTATGGTTGCAAATAGCAAAAATTTTCTATATGTGACACGGCACCAGAGTTAAGTTAGGGTTTTTCAAAATGCTGACACGCCGAGCTCAAAAGGTTCTCCATCATTGCTCTAGGGCCAACGGGATGGGCTGGGTGTGGAGAGGAGCAGCCCAGAGCCCAGGACCTGGAGCCCAGGCGGGGTTCCTGCCTCACCCCGGGGTGCCGTGCTGAGGACCTGGCCTGAGCACCTTCCCAGGGACAGAGCAGGGTCTCAACATGAAGCCCCTCTGCTGTGAGCTCGCTAAGCTGCAAACACTGCTCCGTGGAGGGAAACAACTGGGACGTCTACTGTAGAAAATGCAAGTCCCAGGCACTGAACTAAGAGCAGTGTGTGTTTCTGGTTCTAAGGATACGACCATCCCTTAATGCCCCTTGTGCTGTAAACCCAAACGGTTCAGGAACGGTGAGATTTTGTTTGACTTTAGACTGGAATTTTTCATTCAACAGACATGCATGGATGACCAGCTGCCCCAGGCGCTGGGGGGATGGAGGTGGCCGGACATGGCCAGGCGAGACTCGTAGCCTGTTCTTTCTTGCTCCCCAGGCCCCCCAGGTCTTTGCAGATTCCCACTAATCCCACCTCGTGCATGATTCCCCTGTGAGTTAAGTTCACACCACCCTCCCCTTTGTCCTCTGCTGCAGATAGCTGGGTCAGGATCCAACCCTGAAGCAGGGTGCCCGGCGCCCACCCTTAGGGAAGATCAGGCTGTCTTCTAACCGTGCCTCAGGCTCGAAGGGGAATCAGGCAGACGGTCCCTGCCAGGTGCCCACCTTCTGCAGGAACCTCCAGAGGACTGGCACGGCCTCCTGGCCGTTTTTCTGCTCCACGACGTGCCGGAGGTGCTCCACGGTGATCCTGGTGCGGCAGCTCCACATCTTTGAGCAGTGGACTGCGCTGCCCCGGGGCAGGCTGCGCAGGAAGGTGGCCGGGTCCTTGAACACGATCCTGGCCACCAGGTTGGATTGGACATGCTTGTCGCGGCTGATGAGATTGTTCACCTCTAGGAGGGTTTTATCCAGATGCTACATGGGGCAAATGATACCAGGCGCTGGGTATGAGGCACCACTGTGGACAGATGGGGTCACCTGGGACGGGGCCGTGGGTGAATGAGCAGGAGCCTGACCTGCTCATTTTATTTTTTTGTTTGTTAATCCTCACCCGACGATATTTTTTCCATTGAAAGTGGAAGGTGGGGGAGAGACAGAGAGATACATTGATGTGAGAGAGACACATGGGTTGGTTGCCTCACACATGTGCCCTGACCAGCACTGGTGATCAAGACTACAACTGAGGTATGTGCCCTTGATGGGAACTGAACCTGGGACCCTTCAGTCCAAGGGCTGACACTCTAACCACTGAGCCAAACCGTCTAGGCCGACCTGCTCATTTGACACATAATCAAATATCCATGTTGGTTAACTTTCATCCTAATTCTGTATGGTTCTGTCTGCCCAGATGGCATGAGACTCAGGCCTACATCTTCCTCCCACCCTGTTACTTGCTGATGCTTATTTCCTGATGGGCTTTGTTACTCTGAGGAGCATCCTTGTCTGACTGAGGAGTAGTTGACCTATGGTCGTTAGTACACACTGGGGGTGGGTCTATATGTAGTCGTTTACGTCTCTGCCTCTTGCTTTCACAATCTGCTGTGAAATGAAATGGAGAGAAAACTATGCCCCATACCTTCTGGGCCCCAGCTGTTCCTCCCCCTGATGCACCCACAGGCGAGGGAGGGAGAGGTCGGATGGCAGGCAGGGGTGACCTGGGCTGGCACAGCTGGATCTGAGATTGGCCGAGGGCTCTGGCCACCTTTGCTAAGGCACATAGGCTGAACCCCAGCGACTTCCCAGGAAGCCCTCCCCCCAAACCTGTTGCCCCTCTTCACTCACCTCCAGTTCGGGCAGCATGATGGCCTCCAAGAGTTTTTCCCAGGAATTTCTCTCTTCTTTGGTTGACAAGTTTTCATTAAAATTGAAAAACCCTACAAAGAAAAATGTGTGGGTTCCCCAAGGAACAAAACCCACAGCCGTCTACGTATAGTGAACCTGAATAAGTGTTAAACTGAAATAATGTTCCTTTCTCAGGGGGGTGTGGGTATCTTCTAAATTAACCAGAGTATTAAAAAAATGGCTCCTTTCCTAACCATTTGGCTCAGTGGCTAGAGCGTCGGCCTGCCGACTCAAGGGTCCCAGGTTCGATTCTGGTCAAGGGCATGTACCTTGGTTGCGGGCACATCCCCAGTAGGGAGTGTGCAGGAGGCAGCTGATCGATGTTTCTCTCTAATCGATGTTTCTAACTCTCTATCCCTCTCCCTTCCTCTCTGTAAAAAAATCCTATCTAATAATAGACAACATGGTAATTGACTGTACCTTCTCGACGCCTCCCATCGGCTAATCAGTGAGATATGCAAATTAACCGCCAACAAAGATGGTGGCTAATTTGCATACTGCAGGCAGGGCAGGACAGCGCCAGCCGGCAGCACAAGCCACCATCCAGGCCCCCGTGGGCGACCCCAGAAGCCGTCTGCCTGCTGCCCGTGATCGGGTTCAATCCCGGGCTCCTGGCTGGCCCCAGAAGCCCCAGAAGCCACCTGATATGGCAGTAACTCTATCAGTAAGCACTCTGAAAGTCAGTGGCATAAATGCACCAATTAAAAGACAGATTATGAGGGTGAATCAAAAACAAAACCCACTTTAAATATAAAGACACATATAGATGAAAAGTAAATGAATTAAGCTGCAGCCTGTTTTGCTCAGTAGATAGAGCATTAGCCCGTGGACTGAAGGGTCCCAGGTTCGATTCCAGTCAAGGGCATGTACCTCAGTTGCTGGCTTGATCCCCAGTCCCTATCAGAGCATGTGCAGGAGGCAACCAATCAATGTGTCTCTCCCTTTCCCTTCACTCTCTCTAAAATTCAATGAAAAAATATCCTTGGGTGAAGATTAACAAAAACAAAGTAAATGGATTAACATTAAAGAGATTATAAGAAAAATATATTCCAAATTTTGTTAGTTGTATAATGGTTTAAATTATTAACACCTAAGAAGTTGGGTGAAGGGTACATATAATATGCTGTAGTATTTTATAGTTTTTTTACATATATGAGATTATTTCAAATTAAAATATTAACATTTAATAAAATATTAATTGAAATGTGCATGCATTACATGAAAAATCTCCTAATTGCTTCTAGCATAATTTATTAAATTGTGCTAAAATTTACAAGGGTTCTATTAAAAAATACCTTAATTCTAAATGATATAATAGAAAATATATAATAGTGCAGTTATAAGCACTTATCTGAAAATAAAAATTTGAAGAAGTGAATTTAAAGAAGTGATTAGCCAAAGAAAATATATGCACAACCCATGGACACAGACAACAGTATGGTGATGGCCAGAGAGAAGTGGGGGGCAAGAGCTGGGTAGAGGGGGCAAAAGAGGGGAAATAGGGACATCCTATCTACTTATATAAAAACGATGGGTGGCCGAGACCGGTTTGGCTCAGTGGATGGAGCGTCGGCCTGCGGACTGAGGGGTCCCAGGTTCGATTCCGGTCAAGGGCATGTACTGGGTTGCGGGCACATCCCCAGTGGGAGATGTGCAGGAGGCAGCTGGTCGATGTTTCTCTCTCATCGATGTTTCTGACTCTCTATCTCTCTCCCTTCCTCTCTGTAAAAGATCAATAAAATATATTAAAAAAAATAATAAAAAATAAAATAAAAACGATGGGTGGTGTTCATCACATACAGATGAAGAGCGACTAGTGGAAGGAAGTCAGTTCTGCAGGGGTTGTCTTGGCAACAGCTGCGCCCTCCCCGAAGCCATTTCCCCGAGCTGTTTCCTGTAAGGGCGGAGTTTGAGGCAGGAGCCTGCCCTGGGATCATGGAGGCAGATCTTTCTAAAGTGTGCCGCACCAGCACGGAGTGAACCTGAGTGGGGCGGCTGAAAGGCTTAGAAAAGACAGACAAGAGAATGAAAGCTGGGTCTCGGTGGGACACTGCTTCTCTGAGAGACAGCGACCACGCCCACAGCCATGCCTTTATTTTATAGCAGATGCTACCAGGCAAAGTAAGGGCATGACCAAGATGTTTACAAACATTCTCCTGGGTTTCAATCCTACTCAACTACATGCACCTGAACTCTATCAAGCCCACATCACTCAGGTACGTGGGGCCATGTGTTTGGACCACAGGTTCAAGCTTACAGCTACAGCTGTTGGCTATAATTGTGCTGGAGGGGCCCTGCCCTCCAAGCTGGGACTTGCACGTGGCAGTAAGAGGACTGTGCCCTCTCATCACTCCAAGGCTTGAACCTGTCCAAAACACTGTGGCGGCTCCCCACAATAAAGTTTTAATTCTGTGTCTTTGTTACTAATGTTGGGGCCCCACCCCATAACAACGAAACAAAGGAAAATTTCCCCATCCAATTTCTGAATAGTATTACTCCTCGGGAATGCCGTGTCATAAATTAAAATTGAAAGTGGGTGCAATCATCATGCTATTCAGAAATCTCAATAGTAAATGGGGTCTTTGTAATGGTATCAGATTTATTATCAAAAGATTGCGACCTAACATTATCGAAGCTGAAGTATTAACAGGATCTGCAGAGGGAGAGGCTGTTCTGATTCCAAGAATTAATTTGTCCCCATCTGACACTGGCCTCCCATTTAAATTGATTTTACGACAGTTTCCCATGATACCAGCATTTGTGATGACTATTAATAAATCACAAGGACAAACTCTAGACAGAGCAGGCATATTCCTACCTGAACCCGTTTTTGCACATGGTCAGTTATATGTTGCTTTCTCTCGAGTTTGAAGATCATGTGATGTTACCGTTAAAGTTCTAAATACTTCATCAAAAGGGAAATTAGTCAAGCGCTCTGAAAGTGTTTTCACTCTTAATGTGGTGTACAGGAAGATATTAGAATAAGTTTAATCACTTTATCAGTCATTGTTTCCATCACTGTTGTTTTCATATCATGTTTGTGTTGTTTTCATATCATGTTTTTGTCGTTTTTATATCATGCCTCAGTTGTTTTTATATCCTTTTTTACTGTTTATTTATTAATAAATTTATATATGATTTTCATATACATTTTACTAATTTCCTTTCATCTCTCACACTTCTATTATAAAGGGCAAATAGCAATATTAAAATATCTCTTCTAATTAATTCCCTTTTTAAAAAAATATATTTTATTGATTTTTTACAGAGAGGAAGGGAGAGGGATAGAGAGTTAGAAACATCGATGAGAGAGAAACATCAATCAGCTGTCTCCTGCACACCCCCTACTGGGGATGTGCCTGCAATCAAGGTACCTTCATGCCCTTGACCGGAATCGAACCTGGGACCCTTCAGTCCACAGGCTGATGCTCTATCCACTGAGCCCAACTGGTTAGGGCAATTAATTCCCTTTTAATGTGCACAAATTCCATGCACCGGGCTACTAGTATCTAATCTAATAATAGACAAACATGATAATTGACCATATCTCTGCTATGCTTCCCATTGGCTAATCAGCAGGATATGCAAATTAACCCAACTAAGATGGCGGCCAGCAGCCATGCAGCTAAAGCGAGCAGGAGGCTTGCTTGCTCCAGTGATGGAGGAAGCCAAGGTTCCCCGCCTGCCGCGGCCCGGCTCTGAGCTCCGGAAGCAACAATGTTTCAATTATAGAAGCTAAACAAACCCCAGATACCTGCTTTCAGCAGGCCGTGGCCTCAGAGCTGGAGCGGCAACAAAGTTTCAATTATAGAAGGTAAATAAATCCCAGAATAAAAAATAAAAAAAAAAAAAGGAGAGGCTGGGAGCTTCAGTCACCGGCTTGGCCAGCCTGAAAACAGCCCTCAGCCCCTCATCCAGACTGGCCAGGCACCCCAGTGGGGACCCCCACCTTAAAGGGGGTGCAGGCAGCCTGAAAAAAGCCATCAGCCCCTCATCCAGGCTGGCCAGGCACCCCAGTGGGGACTTCACACTGAAGGGGGTGTGACCAGCTGCAAACAGCCATCAGCCCCTCACCCAGTCTGGCCAGGCACCCCAGTGGGGACCCCCACCCTGATCCGGATCACCCTTCAGGGCAAACCAGCTGGCCCCCACCCGTGCATCAGGCCTGTATCCTATATAGTAAAAGGGTAATATGCAAACTGACTCTAACAGCAGAAAGACTGGGAATGACTGGTCACTATGACACATACTGACCACCAGGGGGCAGACACTCAATGCAGGAGCTGCCCCCTGGTGGTCAGGGTGCTCTCACATGGGAGGAGCTCTGCTTAGCCACAAGCCAGGCTGATGGCTGCCAGTACAGCGGTGGTGGTGGGAGCCTCTCCTGCCTCCTCAGCAGCACTAAGGATGTCTGACTGCAGCTTAGGCCTGCTACCCGCTGGCAAGTGGACATCCCCTGAGGGCTGCTGGGCTACCAGAGGAATGTCTGATTGCCAGCTTAGGCCCAATCCCCCGAGGAGCAGGCCTAAGCTAGCGGGTGGTCATCCCCCGAGGGGTCCCAGAATGCGAGAGGGCACAGGCCGGGCTGAGAGACCTCCCCCCCCCAGAGTGCACAAAATGTTTTGGGACCGGGCCCTCTAGTAAATAATAAATAATAAGGGCTAATATTGAAATTTGACTGAAATGCAGAAATGGCCCGGGTGCTATAATCCACACCTGGCCCACAAGGGGGCGATATGTTCCATGGAGGAGCTTACCCCCCTGGGGGGGTCAATGCCTCTTCTATATTGGGAGGGTGTCCTTCTCTACCCCAAAAAAACCTG
>NW_005874677.1:0-14687 GCF_000147115.1 Myotis lucifugus
TTCGGGGCCCTGGAAGTTTAGGAGGTCTCGGTGTCTACAACCTTTCTTAAAGATCATTGTTGTTCTTCGTATCCTCGTAACGTACTAATGCAAGATAGAAAGTATGCTGTCTGATGAGAATTGTGTTCTCCCATATTCCGTGTGTGGTTTTTACTCCGACACAGCCGGTCCCCGGTCAGCCTCGGCCACTGCAGCATCTCCCTCTTGGTTGGAAAAACCGTCGCTGCTCCCCTCCCCCGGCCCCAGTGCCACTCTGTTCTGGGGCGTCTGCGCCCGGGGCTCCACCTGCCTCCTGCAGGTCACCGGGTGCACGGGCCACCTCACGTGCGGAGGATGGGCATCACCACTCACTCCACCCAGCACGCCGTGCCCACACCCGCGGAGACTGTGACTCTGGCCGTTGGCCAGGCCCCAGAAGGACCCTTAGACCCACCTGCCACCTCCCCACTCCCCACAGCACACCCTGTGGGTGACTGTCCCAGACCCTGGGCGCCGCCTACCCTCACTTGCCGTGGGCAGGACGAGGGAGGAATAAAACTTGTCAGCCCTGCTCGTGGTGGAGTGAGCTCCCTCTCACGGACACTAATCCTGGGCATCAGGCCCCACCCTCGTGACCTCCTTTAACCTTAGAGACCCCACCCCCAAATACAACTCCACGGGGGTGAGGGCTTCAGGAGGAATTCGGGGGACACAGTTCACTCCATGGTGCTCTGGTGGGTGATGGGCCCATTCCTCAAACAGCGACACCCCCAGGCCCGTTCTGGAAGCCGAGGGTCACCGGGGAGCAGGAGCCCAGCCGGGTCACTGCACCTGCTGAGTTTACATTTGTTTGGGGGTACATATGTGCCCCCCAAAACGCCCTTGGACCGGGGTGCCCTCTGGAGTTGATTGATTTCTAGAGAGAGGGAGAGAAGAAACATGGATGTGAGAGTGAAACATGGAGCATTTGCCTCATGCACGCCCCCTATTGGAGCATGTGTCCTGAACTGGCAACCTTTTAGGCACTGGGTGATGCCCAACCCACTGAGCCACCCCTTCCAGGGCTAAACTGCACGTACACAGGGCCAAGTGCACTGGTTTTGAATGAACAACCGGGCGAGTGTTTTAGAAGTGAACTTACTGATGGAATCATATCAAACTGGCGATGTCCAGCCCCAGGAAGCCCCATTCATCTCCCAGTCACCGCCTCCTAGATCAGCGAGCGGTTCTCCACCTTCCTAACGCCGCGACCCACAGGTTGAGAACCGCTGCCCTAGATGGACAGAGACTGAGTGGGGCCGGCAGGAGGGACCCGGGGTGGGGCGGAGTGTCCTCGGGGCCTTGAACAAGCTTGGCTGTCACCTGTTGTGCAGTGGCCTTCTCTCCGCCCCCTCACAGCGTCTGAGGGCCCCCAGTGCCCTGTGGGGGTGAACCCAGGTTCCACAGGATGTGTTTCTCTGCCAGACTGGCCTCGGGGTAACCATCTCCGGAGATCTCAGACAGCCATCCCCAAACTTGCAAATCCCAATTCCTGATGCACAAAATACACAGGAACCCTGACAGCCCCAGGCCTTCACCCCTCCCCCAAGCCCACCCCAGGGGACTCTCACCCTTCCGACCCCTCTCTGCCTCAGTGCCTTTGCTCAGACTCTTCCCTCTGCTCCCCTCTCCTCTTCCCTCCAGGCAAATTCTCACTGAACCTCCAAGGCCCAGCTACAAGGTGGGGCTGTCTCCGGCCCTCGGTCTTGTCCCGACTGAACACCTGCCCCCCCTCCCCCGGAACTCTCACTGCATCACAGCCTGCTCCAGCCTGTGTGTCTCCCTTGCTGGACGGCGGGCTCCCTGGAGGCAGCCTCCTGCTCTCTCTTCTCAGAGACACGGGGCCTGGGAGGCAGGAGGTGCCTGAGGCGTCAGCTTCTCATCCTCGAGTTCTTGCCACACCCAGTCCAGCAGGATCGCCATGGAGCACTTCACCTGTGGCTGATGCACCCAAGCGACTGAATTTATTTTATTTTCCGCTTTTAAAACCTAAATTTACAAACCGAAACCATGTGCCACGCTTTCCCAGTAAACACGGTGTATTGTTTTGGTAGGATTACATTTCACTTCAGCCGTTGAAAATTTATTATCTGGATTGAGATGCGTTTTCAGAGCAAAAGGTTTCGAAGACGGAGGGGAAAAAAGAATAAATTCTCTTATAATACTTTTCTATATTTATGGCAAGTCATAATGGTAATATATTGGATTTACTGAGTTAGATAAAATCCATTATTGAAGATAGTCTCATTTTCTGGCTAGAAAATTAAAAGTAACGTAGAGGCTTGCTTCTTATTTCTATTGGACCGTGCGGTTCTCCATGTGAAGGGCGGAGGGGAGGTGCCTGGTAGACGTGGAGCAGGCGGGGCGCTAGGCAGCCTTTGTGAAGTGGGCGGGGCATTTCAGGGGGCTGGAGGCAGCCTGCCAGCTCTCAGCCTGACAAGGGATCCGCAAGGCCCACACCCGAGGCCACATGACCAGGAGCAGGGTCCACAGTGCAGGAGGTGACGACCAGCTGCCGCCACCCGGGAGGCGTTTTCTGTGCTGGGTCTTGCATCCAGAGTGCCACCGACCCCCGGGACCAGGGGCAGAGGACCTGGGACCCGAGCTGAGACACCGTGGCAGGAGGTCCTGTTTGGGGTCCCGGGTACCAGTCTCTGCAAGGCTGCCCCAGGCAGAGGGGGCGAGTCAGCTCCGGCTCTCAGAAGGCTGGGCTGGAACCAGCAGTCGAGGGGACAGGGAGGAACTTTCTAGCAGTCAGCCCTGCCTCGTGGGAAGGAGGGCTCCGCACCAGCAAGGCTGGCCGAGGACGGGGTGATGGGAAGGGGACTTGAGGATGAACTGGGTCCTCAGCGGTCCCCAGGGCCCCGCGGGGTCTCAGGCGGAGCCCCTCCGAGGCGGGCCCAGCCGGGTGAGGGGGTCCTGGGCTTCCTCCGATGCGGTCGGGTCCCTCCCAGGGTTCAGAGCCATCACAGCCTCTGACCGCGCCCGGCTGGGCCCCCTGCACGCGGCCCCAGTGACCTGCCTGCAGGTGAGTCCGTGCAGGAGGGACAGAGACAGGGCCTGGGTCACCTGGGCTTTCCCGGGGTCCATGCTACCCACCCACCGGCTCTGCCCTCCCTGCCCCCCTGCTGCTCCCACCCCAGCTCACAAAGGTGGCCCTGCTCAGCCACACGGAGCCCGTACCAGCTGGTGAGTGACAGTGCTCTGTCCTGGCCCTGCCTCCTCCTGCACCCACACCCTCCGAAGCCGGGCTCCTCACAGCACCGTGTACCCCTGCCCAGGGAGAGGGGCGCCGTGAGGGTAACCCCATCCCTCTCACACGCACACATGCGCAGTGCTCCTCATTGGAGGCAGGGACGGGGCTCCCAGAGCGGCCATGGATGCTGCCGCCGCGCCCAGCCGTCCAGACCCAGCCTCCTGGCCCTCGGCTGTCCTCCCCTGAAACCAGACACAAATGGGTCCAGGCCGCCTGTCACTCCTGGAGCCACTTAAGCAGAGACAGGGCTGAATCGCATAGGAGTGTCTATTCCAGTCCTGCCGGCAGGATGGGGAGCATCGGGCCAAGCCATTTGGCAGCTCTGGGCTCCAGTCCCTTCAGCTGGGACATGGGCATGAGGCCCGGCTTCACGGGACTGGGAGGGCGGCTGGGAAGCCCTGTGCTCGGGGCCCGGCCCTGGAAAGGCCCCTGACACGCACTGGCCACCCTCGCCTCCTCCCTGGGACCATGAGGAGTTGGGTGCTGAGGGAGCCCTGGGGGCACCCCCTCCCCCCTCCTGGCCTCTCTGTCTGGGTCTGGGCCTCTCTCTGCCCTGAACACACCAGCAGCTCTGCTGGCCGCGCGTCCGTGTGGCCAGAGCAGCTCCGGTCCAGGTGTCTCGGGGCAAAGCCTCTGAGCCGGTGGCCTGAGGACTTTGATCAGTGTCTGTGGGCGGTTTCTTCTCGGCTCCTCAGAGTGGGACCTGGGTCTGCCCTCTGCCCCCTGCCCGCCTCCCATGGAGCTGGGCCCACAGGCGGGCCTCCCCCGCCCCAGGCTGCCTGTTTCCGTCCACCTCCCGGGACAGCGTGTTCCTGGCACAAGCACCTCCTGTGCACCAGGCTCCATGCTGGGCCTGGGCCGTGGGGAGGGGCCACCCGGCCACGCCAGCCTGTGCTGCAGGCAGACAGGACGCTGCCCACCCACAGGACACGCTTCCTAGTGCTTGTTGTGCCCCACAAACTGCTCCCCCTTTTCCACAGAGTGACCGAGGCCCCAGCAGCTCATGGCCACTCCGCCTCTTCTCCATGGACGGATGGACAACCATCCACAGGACGCCCAGGGCCCGTGTGTGTGTTAAGTCGGACCTCATTCTTACAAAGGCTGCAGATCAACGTCCGGACTTGCATTGGGGGACTGAGGCCCAGGCGGGCAGTGACTTCTCTCAAGCAGAGGCCTCTGCGGGCCCCAGGGAGCCGCGAGTCCAGCTCTCCAGTCTGGGTCTCGGGTTCTGGGGGAAACGCTCTGGGGAGATGCTGACCCACTAGGAGCCCGTGAGGCAGCCCGGATGGAGCCGGAGCTGGGGGCGGGGAGGGGCAGGTTCTGTCTGCTGCCGGGTCTGGGGGCCGCCAGCCGCTCCTTCTCCTCCTGTTTCCCAGGCGCCTGGGCCTGTGGCTCACTGACCCCATGTGTAAACCCAGCGACCTTTGCCACAGAAACCTTTCCCAGGTAGTCATGCAGGTAGAGAGAAGGACAGAGCACAATAGAGAGGAAGGGAGAGGGAGAGAGAGATAGAAATATCAATGATGAGAATCACTGATTGGCTACCTCCTGCGCGCTCCCTACTGGGGATCGAGCCTGCAACCTGGGCATGTGCCCTTGACCAGAATTGAACCTGGGACCCTTCAGTCTGCAGGCCAACACTCTATCCACTGAGCCAAACCGGCTAGGGCTAAACTGCCTTTGTCTTTCAAGATCTTAAGTTTTTTCAAGTGCCCTGGCCTGGGTGTTAAAGTGGTTAGAACGTTGGCCCTCACACTGAAGGGTCGTGGATTAGATTCCCGGTCAAGGGCAGGTAGGTGGGTTGCGGGTTCGATCCCTGGCCCCAGTCAGGGCACTTGCAGGAGGCAACCAATCCATGTGTCTCTCTCACATTGATGTTTCTCTCCCTTTCTTGCTCTCTCTCTTCCTCTCTCCCCCTCTCCCTTCACCTCTTTCTTAAAATTAATGGAAAAAATATCCTTGGGTGAGGATTAACCAAAAAAAAAAAAAAAAGAAAGAAAGAAAAGAAAAGGGTATAGGTAAGTTATTTAGTAGAATGTCCCTTAACCGTATTTAATCCCTTAAATTATGTTTCCTCATAATTTCACTCAAGTTATGCATCTTCGCCCAGAATTCTACAGAAGTGATGTGCATTGGTTTCCTGTTGCCATTAGAACACATGACCACACACTAAGTGGCTAAGAAAACCACAGGAGCCCTGACCGGTTTGGCTCAGTGGATACAGCGTCGGCCTGTGGACTGAAGGGTCCCAGGTTTGAATCCAGCAAGGGCATGTACCTTGGTTGCCGGCACATCCCCAGTAGGGGGTGTGCAGGAGGCAGCTGATCGATGTTTCTCTCTCATCGATGTTTCTAACTCTCTATCCCTCTCCCTTCCTCTCTGTAAAAACTCAATAAAATATATATTTTTTTTTTAAAAAAAAGAAAACCACAGGTTTCCTGGGTCGCAGTGTGGGCGGTCGCAGTCTGCAGCGGGTTCACTGGGTCACAGTCACAGTGTCCGCGGGGCCGCCTTCCTTCTGGAGCCTTAGGGAGAACCCCCTCCCTGCCTTTTAGAGGCGCCCACATTCCTTGGCTCGTGGCCCCTTCCTCATCTTCAAAGTCAGCTCTGCAGGATCTTTAGACACCTTTGCCTCCCTCTCTACGTATGAGGTAGAAGTACAATTACATGCCCCCGCCCAGGTAATCGAGAATAACCTCCCTATATTTAAGATCCTTAATTTAATCACATCTTTGTCAAAAAGATCTTTGACACATAAGATAACATGTTCCCAGATTCTGAGTGTCAGGATGGGGACATCTTTGGAGGGTCACTCAGTCTTTCACATACGTGTCCTCCTTAGGGGACCATATCTGGAGGCATGTGATGTCCGTCTGTCCCATGATTGTGACTATATAAATGTGACACTTGTTATGGTTGTATTTGCAAGGTTAGCCCCCTGTAACCTATTTTTTACTTTTGTAATTAATAGTCAATGTGAGGGCGATACTCTGAAACCAGGTCAATATCCTGTACCTGCCTCTACTGATGATTATTGGCTAATGCCTTTATTATCGAGAATATTGCAAAGGGATTGCCATTCTCTACGGTGATCACTAAGCACTTAACACAGGGGAGAGCTTTGCCTTCTCCTCCTTGTATTTATGCCTTCATCTCATTTATTGACTCACAGACTCCTCTGGTGCATGGGGGACGCTCAATCCACTGAGCCTCGCCGGCCGGGCTAGACTCTGATTCCATGAACAATCTGTTATTCAAATGATGTGTTTTGGTGCCCACACTGTCCCAGAGTTAGCCAAGCTGGATCCTGAGTCCTTTGGACACGTCCCCGTCATTCCTTCAGCACTTGCTTCCTGCCGTCCCGTGTTCCAGGCTCGCCTTGTGCTTGTCCTGCTCGGCCCGGCAGTCAGTCATTCCCCCAGAGTCTTCCCCTGTTCGCGTGGAATGGTGTTTAGAAACCAAGGTCTTGGTGCTGGGTGTGCTCACTCCTTTTGGGCTTCTAGGCCCTGTCAGAGGACAGAGCTTGGGGATATCAAGAAAACTCAATAAGAGTAACTGACACACAGCAACAGCTGTTTCTCTCTTTGTCCATCTATACCCGCAAGGAAGTGGGGAGCAGATGCGTCATTCCTCGAGAACAAACCTGGGAGGTTATAGACAACAGCCACCGGACGTCAGCAGGAATGTGGAAGCCACAGCACCAGTCTGCAGGAATAAAAGCAGACAGACAGACAGAGAGACACACGCGCGCCCACACACACACACACACACACACACACACACACATACACACACAGTGTCAGCAGGAAGATGAGCCAAACGAAGAGAACCAAACAAAAGCTGAATGAAAGGCAGCCAGCTTAACAACCAGGCCCCTTGTGCCACTAAACTGCGGGGCTCACGTCTAATCCCAATCGGATAAATCCTCAGAAGGTGGGTTCGGACAAGCCACCCTAAAAGCCCCAAACTTTGGCCGCTCTTTAGTCAGGAAAGCTCGAGGGGTTTCCATGGGAATCACAGGAGAAGGCTGGATTTCCCGGATTCTGCTTGTCCGAGGCAAGATGCCTGAAGCTTGGAGTGGAGACACCACCCCCTCCACCAGCCCAACTGCCCGTGGCCACATCAAGTCCAGCAGAGGAAGCTGGACCACGGCCTCCACAGACTCCCTGCCCCTGGACACTAAAGGACCCCACGCCTGGCCTTTTTTTTTTGTAAGCTGAGTGAAGGCACAGAACTCTTTTTAATTTTTAAAATAGATTTCAGAGAGGAAGGGAGACGGAGAGAGATAGAAACATCAATGATGAGAGAGAATCATTGATTGGCTGCCTCCTGTGTGCTCCCTCCTAGGGACTAAGCCCACAACCCAGGCATGTGCCTTGACCGGAATCAAACCCAGGACCCTTCAGTCTGCAGGCTGATGCTCTATCCACTGAGCAAAACGGGCTAGGGCCCATGCCTGGGCTTTGATAAATGCCTGAACTTCTGCACAGGGAAAGACGGTGTGGGAACAGGATGCTAATTTGTTGGGGCGGGAAGGGACCTGGGAAGGTCCATGGGTGGACGAACGGAGCTGGATTTTGAAGGATGGGTTGGACTTTAAAAGATGGACTGAAGCACTCAAGTTCAGGAAACACAGACAGTCCCAATCAAGATGAACCCAAAAAGACTCACACCTGGGCACATCAAAATTAAAATGGCAAACGTTAAAGACGAAGAATCTTACAGGCACCAAGAGAGACAGAAAGTTACCTACAAGGGAGCTCCCATTAGACCGTCAGCTGATTTCTCAATAGAAACACTTCAGGCCAGAAGGGACTGGCATGACGTATACAAAGTAATGAAAAGCAAGGGACCGAATCCAAGACTACTCTAACCAGCAAGGCTATCATTCCAAATTGAAAGTGAAATAAATAGCTTCGCCGACAAAAAATGGCTAAGATAGTTTATCGCCGCCAAACCAAAACTGCAAGAAATGCTAAAGGGACTGTTGTAAGAAGAAATGGGGGGGTGTGGGGGGAAAATACAGGCATAAAGAATAAAAATGGGAACAAATAAGTACCTATCCATAATAACCTGAAATGTAAATGGCTCAAATGCTCCAATAAAAACCCATAGGGTAGCTGAATGGGTAGAAAATGTAACCCATATATAGGCTGTCTATAAAGTCCCACCTCAGAACAAAAGACTCCCACAGGATGAAAGTGAAGGGATGGAAAAAATTTTCCATGCCAATGGAAATGAAAGAAAAAAAACCTGGGGTAGCAATACTCATATCTGACGAAAAAGACTTCAAAATGCATCACCTAGGGCAAGAGAAACAAAGGAAAAACTAAACAAGAGGGAATATACCAAAACAAAAAGCTTCTGCACAGCCAAAGACACCAGCATCAAAATGAAAAGGGAGCCCACTGCATGAGAGAACATATTTGCCACTGATACATCTGCTAAGGGGTTTTCCAAAAATGTAGAAAATACTCATCTAATTCAACAAGTGGTAGACAAACAGTCCAATTAAAAAATGGGTAGAAGACCTGAATAGACACTTCTCCAAAGAGGACATACAAATGGCCAAGAGACACGTGAAAAAATGCCCAACGTCACTAATGATCTCACTCATATGTGGAAGCTAATGAATAAAATAAACTGAACTGATGAACAAAAGAGATCCAGACATCGAAGCAGGCAACAGACTGACGTATTTAGAGGGAAGGGGGAGAGGTTCACCCATTTATGTGCATGTATGCATAGCCCACGGACAGACAAAAGTGGGGGGAGGACCTGGGGAGGAGGTGGGAGCAGGGTGGAGGGGGTCACTGGGGGGAAAAAGGGGACATCTGTAATACTTTCAACAATAGAGATAAATTTAAATAATAAAATCTATAATAATAAAAGGGTAATATGCTAATTAGACCGGACATCATTCCGGATGTCCTTCCGGATGAAGCCGGAGCTGGAGCGAAGCCCGGGTTCCAGGTGCCAGAGGGAAGCCGGTGCCGGCAGCTGTGGCAAGGAAGGCCTACTCTTGCACGAATATTCGTGCATCGGGCCTCTAGTCAAATATACTAGTAAGATGGACACCCTAGATTAACCCACTAAAAAGAAAGTAAACACCCAAGTCAGCTGGAAGAAATCTGAGTAAAATAAAAGCCCAGGACTCCGGGTGCACACCTGTTTGCCTCAAGTCCCTCCTTACCCGGAATACAGTCCCCAAATAAAAGGGCGGAGCTGCAAGAAGTGACAAGCCTACAACAGCAACAACACAGGAGGTGACAGCCCTGACCAGGTAGATCAGTTGGCTGAGAGCATCATCTGGGTAGGACGAGGTTGTGGGTTCAATCACCGGCCAGAGCACACACAGGAATCAACCAATGAATGCATAAATGGGGTGGAACAACAAAATGATCTCTCTCTCTGTCTTCCCCTTCCTCTCTCTAAAATCAACCAATAAAAAATGAATAAAAAGAAAGGAGGTAGGTTGGGCCAGGCCTCAGCACGAGGCACCTCTCAGGGACAGACCCTATGGACTGTGACCCTACTGCACCGCACAGGAGCCAGGCCCAGGCGTGGGGCCTTACGTGAACTCTTCCTTAACCCTCACTCAACCGCTGAGACACAAAGCCGCCCACACCGCTCACCTCTGGGCCACGGCGAGCGCGGACTCCACGGGCAGCGTACAGGGCAGCATCACGTAAGACATGGCCTTCACCGGTAGGAACCTGCAGATCTTGCTCCAGCAGCCACCTCGGGGTCTAAGTGCCTCACTCAGGCCTGAAAGATACCATTGGGGGGAGGGGCGTCCCCCAGTGTAACCTCACCCGGGTGCTGCCTGCAATTCCAGTGAAACACACAAATCCTGCTGCCAAAGAATCAGAAGCCGGGCCCATGCCATGGAGCGGGGAGTGCGGCCAGAACAGCCCTGGGACAGCCACAGGCCCCGGATCAACGGTCCCACTGGCAGCTCTCCCGGAGGAGACACGAACCCCCAACCCCACCCGCCTTACGGGCTTTCCCAACACCCCCTCTTCTGCCTGGAGCCCTGGCTTCTGTTTCCCCTTCGTCGTGGCCTCAGGACCCTCAAATCGTAGCAACCTGGGCACCAGCGTCGTGTTTATCTTTGAATTTCTCCCAGTGCCCGAATGCATCTGGTGTGCACTCCTGGCCCATCTGGTGTCTGACGACATGATCAAATGCACTACCGTCGCTCAAGGACAAGTTCAAAGCTGAGGGTTCGGGGAAGGGGGAGGCAGACAGGCTCCTCCAGAAAGAAGGCGTGGAGATGGGGGCCCAGGCAGAGAATGGTGTTCTGGAAGAAGGGGCCCACCCTCGGGGCCCCCAAATCCGGTGTGCCCGGACCCAGGAACTGGGCGCATGCCCGCTTAACACAACGGGCTCACCGGGAGTGTGGCTTTTTCTGGCCGTGCACACGGGGAAGGGAGGCTGAGCAAGGCGCCTGCGTGGGGAGATGGTGCCAGGAGGTGGGGCCTCATCTCCTCCCCGTGGCAGCATCACCCTCCTCCCCAACCCGCCAGAGAAGCCCCCTTAGTCTCAGCAGCAGAAAGCAACGCCCTGCTGTCCCGCCAGAGGGTCTCACCTGCAATGAGCGTGGGCGGCAGTGTCTCCAGGACGCTCTCGTCCCAGGGCAGGAGGCTGACACGCAGGTGGGCCAGCAGCTCGGCCACCTCGGGCCTCCTCTGCCAGGCAGCCGCCCCCGGGGAAGCCTCGGGGCTCGCGGTTTCCCAGGAGAACGGAAGGAACTCGGGCGCTGCCGAGGGCACACTCGGGCTCGGACGGGGCCTGTCACAGATGCCTACGCGGGGCACGGAGACAGGGGGCATGACTCACACACCCACCCACCCTGACAGGGAGGCCAGCAGCCACCAGACATCCAGAGGGGCCTTCCCCGCTCCCCTCTGACCTCCCTCCCTCCTGCTTCAGCAGCCCTCCGTGGCTCCCTACTGCTGCCGTGCAAGCTTCACCACGTGCACGGGGCCCAGCTTGCGCCTCTCCTCTGTCCATCTCTCAGCCACTGCAGTTACACAGGCCTTCTTCCCCTCCTATCCATCTCCAAAGTGGAGTCACCTCCTCCTGGAAGCCCTCCTTTCCCCCAGGCCTTGCAGCTCCCTCCTGTGTGACCCCGTAGCATCCCCACACCCTGTCACGCCCTCTGCATGTCATCCCTCCACACGTCATCCATCCACACAGTGAGCTCCGGGTGGCAGTGCCCCCGCACTCAGCCACGTGCGTGGACCTGGAAGGGACACAATGGGCACTTCCTGAGTGGGTAACACGTGCAGGTCCTGGTGACCAGGCGGTCTCCTTGGTCTCGGCCTCAGAGTAATGGACGCGGTCAATACAGGAGCCAACGTTTAGCATCGAAGAAAAGCAGCTCCGAACACATCTAACGGTGGGCTCCACGCTAATGTTTCAGGAGCCCGACTCCTCACCGAGTGACGTCACAGACTCTGGGGCTTACCGAGGCGGCTAACAAACAGCGGAGGAAAAGGGCTCATCTGGCTCGGCCAGTGTGGCTCAGTGGACGAGCCTCAACCCATGAACCCGGAGAGCACGGTTCTGTTCCCGGCCAGCGCACTGCCCGAATTGCGGATTCTCCCTCCCTCTCCCTTCCTCTCTCTGAAACCAATAAAACCATATGTATTTTTTCTTTTCTTTTTAATTTTTTTTTTTTTAAAGAAAAGGGCTCGTCTGCTCCCCAGCTCATACGTACCTTTTTCTTCCAGGAACCTGACGGCATCCAAGTACCCTCGCAGGCATATCTCTAGAAGCACCTGTAAGCCAGGCAAGTAAGTGAACTACCGGGCCGAATCGCCAAGCCTCATTCATTTAAACTGAAGACTCCTTCAAACTCTGAGCTGCCTCCATGGGCTGGGCATGGCCGGACAAGGCACTGGGCAGGAACGACACCCCTCCATGGGGCCTTTGCTGTCACCCAGCATGACAGGCTTGTCCTGGTCCTCGGGGGACAGTTACAGCTGCCTCCCCCGCTCTGTGCACAAACTACCCACACCAACCAGCTGGTGCACGGCCTTGCCTCCAGGGGGAGCCCTTGCGGGCTGCTCACTGTCCTGCCCACTTCCCTGCAGCCTCCTGGGCCCCCCATCCCTGTTAGGGCCCATGTCCACACATCCCCTTACTGTTGGGGTGGGGAGGCATACTACAGCCACCACAGTGCTGCGTGGTTCGTGACTGTGGCCACGAATAAGATCATGTGGGTAACTCGACACATCCTACTGCCCAGGCTGCACCCACAGTCTGTCCAGGATCTGTGGGGGACTGGTCCAGGGCTCCTCTCAGGTACCGACATTCATGGATGCTCTAGTCCCTCACGTAAATGGTGTAGGGTTTGCACACAGGCTACAGCAGGCACCCCTACACTCCACGTCACTCCGTGGATTCAGGGTAGGGTGCGGCGAGGGGCAAATTCAAGTTTTGCATTTTGGGACTTTCTGGAATACACACACACACACACACACACTTAAGCAACTAAACGACCGGTCACTATGATGCACACTGACCACCAAGGGGCAGACGCTTAATGCAGGAGCTGCCCCCTGGTGGTCAGTGCGCTCCCACAGCAGGAGCGTCCTCAGCTGACCAACCCGTCCCGGCGGCCCACCACGCTCCCTCAGTCTTCCTGCAGGTCCAATCTCCGGAGAACGGGCCAGGCACTGACAGACCACTCCGCTGGCAAGATCCCCAACAGCACCACCGGCCTCCTGGAAGTCGGCCTCAGGCGCCATGGCCGCTTCCCCTCCCTAGATGCTCAGCAAGGATGAAACAATATAAAAGCGGCCACCAGGTGGCTCCCAACAAGTGGTATGAATGTCAGGGGGATGGATCCTGATCCCCGGCCAGCAAGCACGACCCACCGCCTGCCTGGAGGGCTGATCACATCCCAGGCCGCCCCCCCTTGGGTGGGCACCAGATGCAGGGCTCACGGTTAGTGAGCACTGCTGGGCGGTGCGAGCCTCTCCCGATCGTGACTGACAGGGTGTGAGCCTGTGGCAGGTGCAGTAGGGCTGGGATGAGCAGGCGTGGCAGGTGGTGTTGGACTGCTGGTTTTGGCCCAATCCCCACAGGCCACCCCGAGGGACCCCACCTGTGCACGAATTTGTGCACCAGGCCTCTAGTCCTATATAATAAAACCCTAATATGCAAATTGACCAAACGGCGGAACAACCGGTCGCTATGATGTGCACTGACCACCAGGGGGCAGACGCTCAATGCAGGAGCTGCCCCCTGGTGGTCAGTGTGCTCCCCCTGTGGGCTCATGGCCAGAAGCTGGGCTCACGGCTGGCCAGCGCAGCAGTAGTGGCGGTAGCCTCTCCTGCCTCTGCTGCTGTGCTAAGGACCCCTCGGGGGATTTCCAACTGCTGACTTAGGTCCGATGACATCTCCTGAGGGGTCCCAGACTGTGAGAGGGTGATGGCTGGGCTGAGGGCACCCCCGCCCAGTGCACGAATGTCATGCACCAGGCCTCTAGTATATATACTGGTATATCTACACTAATAAAAGACAAACATGCAAATTGACCGTACCTTTGCTATGCCTTAAGCCATGCCCACCAGCCAATCAGAGCAACTATATGCAAATTAACCCAACCAAGATGGCGGCTGGCAGCCATGGAGCTGGAGCAAGCATTGAGCGTCTGCCCCCTGGTGGTCAGTGTGTGTCATAGTGACCAGTCATTCCCAGTCGTTCTGCTGTTAGGGTCAATTTGCATATTACTCTTTTATTATATAGGATAGGATAGAGGCCTGGTGCATGGGTGGGGGCCAGCTGGTTTGCCCTGAAGGGTGTTCCAGATCAGGGTGGGGGTCCCGCTGGGATCTGTCCTACCAGGGCTGCAGGACAGATCCCCGGCCTCGCTCTGAGTGCTGGATGCACCCAATTGATGTGTCTCTCTCACAAGGATGGTTCTTGTTTACCTCGCCAGGCAAACAAGAGCACAGAGCTGCACCCCCAGAACAAACAGCCCCACTCACCTTGACATCCGGTGGGAACAGGCTTTGGTTGATCAGGTAGACGTTCTCCAAACAGAAGCGGAGACTGAGCCTGTACACGTCCATATGCAGGAAGTTCGTGGACTTGACCTTAGGACAGATGTCATGCTCCCCAAGGAAGGGCGACACGGTGATGGTCGTCTTGTCATCAAAGGAGGGTATAATGTCACTAAACCCTCCATCCACGTACCGCTTGTGAGGGAGAGAGAAACACATCCGGTCAGAGGCTCTGGCAGGGTCCGTGGTGCTCAGATTATGGGCAGAGGCTATGGGGGGAGGACGGGCTTGGGGAGCCTCTGTCAACACCTGCGGCTGGGCAGGCGGGTTCGGTACAATGTGGAGAGTCTGCACCTGTCAAACCAGTGTCCCCTACTGTGACATCCTCAACTGTC